>NC_084755.1:33321733-33621733 GCF_033978785.1 Entelurus aequoreus
TGGACACACTTTCTCATTTCAATGCATTTTTTTTCATTTTCATGACTATTTACATTGTAGTTTGTCACTGAAGGCCTCAAAACTATGACACCTGTGAAGTGAAAACCCTTTCAGGTGACTACCTCTTGAAGCTCATCGAGAGAATGCCAAGAGTGTGCAAAACAGTAATCAGAGCAAAGGGTGACTATTTTTTAAAAATTGGAATATAAAACATGTTTTCAGTTATTTAACCTTTTTTTGTTAAGTACATAACTCCACATGTGTTCATTCATAGTTTTGATGCCTTCAGTGACAATCTACAATGTAAATAGTCATGGAAATAAACAAAACCCATTGAATGAGAAGGTGTGTCCAAACTTTTGGCCTGTACTGTATGTCAAAAAGAGGTGGATGAGTGGTTGTTATTCCTGTGTGTCTTAGCATGCTGTATTATGAACAGTGGAACCCCTTTAAGTTGGTCCTGTCTATGTCAATCAACTCCGCAAGTCTTGGTTTACTGTGAACTTCTAAAAAGTGCTCGCTAAAGTTGCCCAGATTTCCCCATTGTGGGATAAATAAAAGTAACCTATCCTGTGACTCACAAGACTGAAATAGGGAAACAGTCCTTTTTTCCTTTACCACATAAAAAAAAACTATACAATAGCGTCTCAGTTTTTAGTTAGTAATGTGTTTTCCGAAAGCATATTTTCCTCTATAAGAAAAAATGTAAATCCAATTATTCCGGTCCATACATCTAAAAATAACACAAAACACATTTTTATAGAAAATAAGTATAGTTTTACATGCAGAAAACAATGTCAAATACATATAAATGATGAAAGAAATTGATAAACACAAACATTTTAACATCACTTTTAGCTTATCTATTGAAGACTGAGGGGAAGAGCCACATGGACAGCACTGCTGTATTTTTCTCCAAAACCTTTCTTAAAGGCCTACTGAAACCCACTACTACCGACCACGCAGTCTGATAGTTAATATATCAATGATGGAATCTTAACATTGCAACATATGCCAATACGCCGGGTTAACTTATAAAGTGCAATTTTAAATTTCCCGCGAAACTTCCGGTTGAAAACATCTATGTATGATGACGTATGCGCGTGACGTCAATGGTTGAAACGGAAGTATTCGGACACCATTGAATCCAATACAAAAAGCTCTGTTTTCATCGCAAAATTCCACAGTATTCTAGACATCTGTGTTGGTGAATCTTTTGCAATTTGTTTAATGAACAATGAAGACTGCAAAGAAGAAAGCTGTAGGTGGGATCGGTGTATTAGCAGCTGGCTGCAGCTGCAACAATACAACCAGGAGGACTTTGACTTGGATAGCTATATCTGACGCTAGCCGCCAACCGCATCGGTGATCGGGTGAAGTCCTTCTTCGCTCCGTCGATCACTGGAACGCAGGTGAGCACGGTTGTTGATGAGCAAATAAGGGCTGGCTGGCGGAGGTGGATAGCTAATGTTTTTAGCATAGCTCTGTGAGGTCCCGTAGCTAAGTTAGCTTCAATGGCGTCGTTAGCAACAGCATTGTTAAGCTTCGCCAGGCTGGAAAGCATTAACCGTGTAGTTACATTGTCCATGGTTTAATAGTATTGTTGATTTTCTGTCTATCCTTCCAGTCAGGGGTTTATTTCTTTTGTTTCTATCTGCAGTTAAGCCCGATGCTATCACGTTAGCTCCGTAGCTAAAGTGCTTCGCTGATGTATTGTCGTGGAGATAAAAGTCACTGTGAATGTCCATTTCGCGTTCTCGACTCTCATTTTCAAGAGGATATAGTATCCGAGGTGGTTTGAAATACAAATCCGTGATCCACAATAGAAAAAGAAGAAAGTGTGGAATCCAATGAGCCAGCTTGTACCTAAGTTACGGTCAGAGCAAAAAAAGATACGTCCTGCACTGCACTCTAGTCCTTCACTCTCCCGTTCCTCATCCACAAATCTTTCATCCTCGCTCAAATTAATGGGGTAATCGTCACTTTCTCGGTCCGAATCGCTCTCGCTGCTGGTGTAAACAATGGGGAAATGTGAGGAGCCTTTCAACCTGCGACGTCACGCTACTTCCGGTACAGGCAAGGCTTTTTTTAATCAGCGACCAAAAGTTGCGAACTTTATCGTCGATGTTCTCTACTAAATCCTTTCAGCAAAAATATGGCAATATCGCGAAATGATCAAGTATGACACATAGAATGGATCTGCTATCCCCGTTTAAATAAAAAAAATTCATTTCAGAAGGCCTTTAAATGCAATAACTTACCTTTTTTATGAAAGTGCTGATGCAGCCCTTGTTAATTAAATACAAAAGCACTTGACCTGGCATCCATTAAATTACTGCAGCTGCTCTGTTAGTTAAGAGTATCAAATATGACATCAGAAGAATCAAAATCCAAATTGCTGCATATTTGTATTTTGATTCTTGAGGAAATGCAGTAAAACGATGCAGGGTTTCAATTTTGGGGTTTGCCATGCCTGGGGCTAGCTATTGGCTTTCCGAAAAGTTGCTAGAAGTTTCTAAATGACGGAGTTGCATAATTAGACATGGCTCATGTGAATGTAATTGTAATGGACGCTATATGTTAGAGGAATAACATGGGATGTGTGATGAGGTGGCAACTTGTCCAGTGTGTACCCCGCCTTCCGCCCGAATGCAGCTGAGATAGGCTCCAGCACCGCCCGCGACCCCGAAAGGGACAAGCGGTAGAAAGTGGATGGATGGATGGATGGACACAAAGTGAGTAAAAAAAACCATGAAAAGCAAAACAAACAAACTTTTTGCTGTTTGTATTGTAAATATTTATTTTAGACGTGTTGAAAAAGAAGAAGAAAAAACCACAAAAGATTGGAGATGCATCATGTGGAGAGGTCCACAAATTACAATAAACCGTTAAAGACAATGTTGGATTCATTCGTGCATCTCTAAGTGAAGTATTTGATTGGCATAACGAGAGCCGTGCTTCTGTGATCGTGACGCTACTTATAAAAAGGATAAGTTGGTTTGCAGTTGATTTTTGCTACAAATATTAGTCTCATCTACAATTCATGTCTGCAGTTGTTTTTATGATGTGAAGTATATTTTGTCCCATTATTTAACTTAATATGTCCCTGTTGTTCAGCAATGTTTGCTAGCATTATCAAGATTCAGTATATGCTGTTGAGCCTACAAGAGATGTATTGATCTAGTTTATTAATACTATTAAGGATATTTTCTTGATGCTTACAAATATCACCAAAGACGTTATATTGTGGTCATCCGTGTCGAATAAAGCACTTGGCTTTCCTGCAGAACAACAACAACTAAGCTTTTAGTTTCTGTTATGAAAATTGACGGTGTAAATACGGTGGATTGGACCAACAATCACAATATTTATTACTATGATTTAACATGACCTTAGTTTATTTGCACAAGCAGGTCTTCGTAGTTATATTTAGGCATATCAACCACAATAAACACAAACTAATGCAATATATTTTCTAGGGCTGCGAATCTTTGGGTGTCCCACGATTCGCATCAATATCGATTCATGGGGTCACGATTCGATTATAAAACGATTTTTTCGATTCAACGCGATTCTCGATTCAAAAACGATATTTTTCCGATTCAAAACAATTCTCTATTCATTCAATACATAGGATTTCAGCAGGATCTACCCCAGTCTGCTGACATGCAAGCAGAGTAGTAGATTTTTGTAAAAAGCTTTTATAATTGTAAAGGACAATGTTTTATCAACTGATTGCAATAATGTAAATTTGTTTTCACTATTAAATGAACCAAAAATATGACTTATTTTATCTTTGTGAAAATATTGGACACAGTGTGTTGTCAAGCTTATGAGATGCGATGCAAGTGTAAGCCACTGTGACACTATTGTTCATTTTTATTTTTGTATTTATTTTTTTAAATACATTTCTAATGATAATGTCAATGAGGGATTTTTAATAACTGCTATGTTAAAATTGTTACTAATATTGATACTGTTGTTGATAATATTTATTTTTGTTTCACTACTTTTGGATTGTTTGTGTGTCCTCTCAATTGCTCTGTTTATTGCTGTTCTGAGTGTCGCTGGGTCGGGTTTGGTTTTGGAACTGGATTGCTTTGTTATGGTATTGCTGTGTTTTGTTGGATTGATTAATAATTAAAATTAAAAAATAAATTAAATTAAATTAAAAAATAGATTTTTGAAAAATGAGAATCTATACTGAATCGTACAACGTGAGAAGGGCGATTTGAATTCGAATCGATTTTTTTCCCACACCCCTAATATTTTCCTTTCTTTACGTTTAATTCTGCTATCAAACACTACTAATATAGTACAGTATAAACTTGATTGCATCACAAAAAGTTTCTTAAACAAATCAAATGTTCAAGCAAACATTTTACAAAGTGATCGCTGCAGACACAAGCATGTATTCCACAAGATGATGAAAGTGATATTTTTAAGAGCCATTTCCTTTGACGCACTTTAATTTTTTTCCTCACCCTATTATTTTTATGAAGGACTTCTTTCGGAACGCTATGAAAGCTCTTTCCTATCGCTCTATTTGAACGACTGAAACAGCCAAGAACAGAACAGCTATACGAATGGACAATGAAGGTGAAAGCAAAAGAGTGAGGAGTGTCCTGACCAGATAACTAGATCCCTAGTTTGATTGATGTAAAATGTTCTTCATCACATTGTTTACATGTCTAATAAAGATTTGATTAATTTATGATGGCTCAGGTGTGATTCACTCCAATAGGGCCCCACAGCACACTGGATTCCAGTTAATTGAAATACCACAACACTGGATATTGTTCAGATAAGTTAAATTTAAGAACTTGCACACAAAGCAACACTGGAGATGACTATGACGTGCGCGTTTTCCGCGCATGCGTACTAGGTCGCGTTTCGCTGGCGGACGAAGGGGTGTAGGGGTCTTAAACGGTGGCATTGTTGTGTGTGGACACATAAGGTTAGGTGTGATTTACCCTGGATAACCTTATCCAGCTTAGTGTAAACGGGGCCTTACTGTTCCAATAGAGGCTCGTGGTCATTCATTCATTGACTCTGTGGCTGGTTTGACCTTCTTGACCCTGACTTTGATTTCAAATCTTGTCTCTCTCCTTGCCCTACAACATCATCAGCTTAACCTCACCGTATAATAGTCTTAATCATTGCCTTTACCTGCACTCACATCTTATCTTGTGCCCTCATCGCCTTTCCCTATCAACGTTCATTAGCTTTGCCTTTGTCTGCTCATCCTATTGTGCAATCATAGCAATCAGCTCTTCCTGGGAACAACTACTCCTATTTGACTAATGCTCCTAAACTTCACTTTTTGCCTTTTGCTAAGGCTCTTTTGTTCAAATGTAAAAACCTGCTTTTTGAACACTTCTGTTCCCTCAGTCTCCCTCAAAGTATGATATATAACTGACGGAAGTATTGTATTTACAGCTAAGATTATCTCAAATTAACTACCAAGCCAAATGGCCTAATTTTGTGGGTAACTATACCACAATGAACATGTTTACAAAATTTTAATAGTGACAATGATAGGGATTTACCTTTTAGTCAATCAGTCGTTCTTACAGTTATCTCGACGTATATGTTTTGAAGTGCAGCTAGTTCTCCCAATTTGTTAAATAAAAGCTCAATTTATCAACACTTTATGTATCTAACTTTAACTTCGAAATAAGTATCCACCATTTTACAGTGTAAAATGGTGGATCCATCCATCTTCTTCCGCTTATCAGAAGTTGGGTCGCCGGGGCAGCAGCCAAAGCAGAGAACCCCAGACTTCCCTCTCCCGAGCTTCATTGTTCAGCTCTTCCCGGGGGATCCCGAGGGGTTCCCAGGCCGGCTGGGAGACATAGTCTCTCCATTATGTCCTGTGTCTTCCCCGCGGTCTTCTACCGGTCGGACGCACCCGAAACACCTCCCCAGGGTGGCATTCGGGGCGCATTCTGACCAGATGCCCGAATCACCTCATCTGGCTCCTCTCGATGTGGAGGAGCTGTGGCTTTACTCTGATCTCGTCCCGAATGACGTAGCTTCTCACCCTATCTCTAAGGGTAGAGCCCCGCCACCCGACTAAGGAAACTTATTTCACTTGTACCCATGATCTTCGGTCATGACCTAAAACTCATGTCCATAAGGGAGGGTAGGGACGTAGATCGACCAGTAAATTTGAGAGCCTTGCCTCTCGGCTTGGCTCCTTCCTAACCACGACAGACCGATACAGGGTCCGCATCACTGCATACGCCAAACCGATCCACCTGTCGATCTCATGATCCCCTCTTCCCTCACTCGTGAACAAAACCCAGAGGTACTTGAACTCCTCCACTTGGGGCAGGATCTCCTTTCCAACCCGTAGATGGCACTTCACCCTTTTCCGGGCGAGAACCATGGACTCAGACTTGATTGTGCTGATTTTCATCCCAGTCGCTTCACATTCAGCTGCAAACCGATCCAGTGAGAGCTGAAGATCCTGGTCAGATAAAGCTAGTAGGACCACAACATCTGCAAAAAGCAGAGACCTAATACTGCTGCCACCAAACCGGATCCCCTCAACGCCCTGACTACGCCTAGAAATTCTGTCCATAGAAATTGTACACCGAATCGGTGACAAAGGGCAGCCCTGGCGGAGTACAACCCTCACTGAAAATGGGTGCGACTTACTGCCGGCAATGCAGACCAAGCTCTGACAATGATCATACAGGGAGCGGACTGCCACAATCAGGCGGTCCGATAACCCATACTCTCTGAGCACTCTCCACTGTACTTCCCGAGGCACACGGGAAAATGCCTTCTCCAAGTCCATAAAACAGATATAGACTGGTTGGGCAAACTCCCATGCACCATCAAGGATCCTGTCAAGAGTATAGAGTTGGTCTACAGTTCCACGACCAGGTCGAAAACCACACTGCTCCTCCTGAATCCGAGGTTAGACTATCCGACGTAGCCTCCTCTCCGGTACACCTGAATAGACTTTACCGGGAAGGCTGAGGAGTGTGATCCCACGATAATTTTAAATAGAGGAACCACCACCCCTGTTTGCCAATTCAGAGGCTGGTCTCTTACCCGGGATCTGTTTCTCATGGTACACCCTACCAGGGGCATAGAAGCCCCGGACAACATAGCTCCAAGGACACGCAAACTCCTCCACAACGGTAAGGTAGCAGCTCAGGGAGGAGCACATTAAAACCGTAGAAGATAAACATATTTAAACACTCAACTAAAAATGATATGGCTCTTAAGTAGCCAGGATAATATTGTCATATAACATTATACTGTGTGGCTATTTATTTATTGTATTTCATTTTTCAAATAAGACTTGGTTATAAGTGTGTACTTTTTGAGTACATTCAACAATACCATGATGGTGACAATAATCATGATTAGGGCTGCAACAACTAATCGATTAAATTGATTAAAATCTATTATAAAAATAGTTGCCGATTAAATTAGTCATCGATTCGTTGGATCTATGCTATGCGCATGCGCAGAAGCTTTTTTTTTTTTTTTAAAAACATTTTAAAAAATGAATAAATAAATAAACCTTTATTTATAAACTGCAACATGTACAAACAGCTGAGAAACAATCAAAATAAGTATGGTGCTAGTATGCTGTTTTTTTCCAATAAAATACTGGAAAGGATAGAAATGTAGTTTGTCTCTTTTATCCGATTATTAATCGAAGTAATAATCGACAGATTAATCGATGATCACATTAATCGTTAGTTGCAGCCCTAATCATGATTAGAACATTTCATATCGTTACATCTCTAGAGGTACCTCTGTTGTTTTGGCAGTGCAACTACCACATAAGAACCCCAGCCTAAAGTATTGTGAGAGCTTTCAGAAATGCGTCACATTCTTTAAAAAGTGTTACATTTTCTGCCAGAAGGAGAAAGCACACTATGATTAAAGTGTCTGTTGAACACAGTGGATTAGATTGAGTTTGTGCAAGATGCCCATTTCCCTGAGCTCTTCCCCTACGTTCAAAGGGAACCGGTCAACAGAGGGAAGCTGAATAATGGAATGTCTGGTATGGTTGCCAAGGTAGGGGGAGGTGTGTGTGTTTTGTGTGTGTTAGGTTAGAGGTTAGTGGAGGCAGAGGGAAAGAGGGAGAAGCAGAGGAATTGTGTTTTTAATCTGACAGGTCATGACCTTTGGATATGTCACACTCTATCATTGCCACGTCTCTGAAGAAAAACAAAAGAACAGAGGGTTTGAGACGAACATTAAGATGTTGTAAAGGAAAAGTTCTACGTTCTATATTATAAGGTTTTGATGTTGATTGGAAAGAAATGGTTACTTTGGCACAACAATTCAGAGCAGCAAAACATGCACAATGACGATATTAGGCTCGGTCCAGGCGAGTTTGAATATGTTTTAGAAAGTTACAAATATAAAATCATAGATTGAGTACGTCAGCCTGCTGTGCTTTGTTCCCACACAGAACAGCTCTTTTGTGAATGCCATTTAAAATTGCATACTGTTTAAATTGTTTTTCTCAATTTGTGTATACCGTATTTTTCGGAGTATAAATCGCACCGGAGTTTAAGTCGCACTGGCCGAAAATGCACAATAAAGAAGGGAAAAAACATATATAAGTCGCACTGGAGTATAAGTTGCATTTTTGGGGAAAATGTATTTGATAAAACCCAACATCAAGAATAGACATTTGAAAGGCAATTTAAAATAAATAAAGAATAGTGAACAACAGGCTGAATAAGTGTACGTTATATGAGGCATAAATAACCAACTGAGAACGTGCCTGGTATGTTAACGTAACATATTATGGTAAGAGTCATTCAAATAACTATAACATATAGAACAGTGTTTCCCACACATTCATTTATTTGTGGTGGCCCGCCACGAAAGAATTACGTCCGCCACAAAGATAAAAAAAAACATTTATTTTTATTTGTATTTATTTTTTTGTCCTGTCCAGCTTCTCAGGCAAATCATATAGTTGATGTAGATGCCCATATAGGCTGTTCAGATTTACTTTACAAAAGAGAAGTGTAGGATACTTCTCTTGTTGCCTTATTTGTATTTGACCACTACTGTTTTCTGTTTATTTGTTACTGACTGTGGCAGGACACCTCTGCCTCTGTTTCACTTTATGTTGCTGGTAAATAATAATATGGTTGTAGTAGTAGGCTAAAGTTAAATTATTTAGTATGCACTAATGAAAGGGGCAGAGCTTTAAGAGACATTTTAGCTTTTATATTTTATAAGATATATTTTTTGTAAGAACCACAATTAATAAATATATTTCAGTGAATAACTTATTGTTCAAATCTGTATATAAATATGTACATAAAGTGTTGTAATTATATTTTAAAATGGATGGATGGATGGACGTTTAAAACAAAACTGTTATTATTAATTAGTAAGTATACATTTTTTGAGCCTTTTTAGAGAAAATCATATCATTGTAGTAAATTATGCAAATTACTCGATGATGTCATGGTGACCACGCCCATAGCCACGCCAAAACCGCCACAGGTATCTTGGCAGTTTACCAAACAATCTGTCACTCCTAATCGCTAAATCCGATTAAATCTTATACGTCTAGTCTCTTACGTGAATGAGCTAAATAATATTATTTGATATTTTACGGTAGTGTGTTAATAATTTCACACATAAGTCGCTCCTGAGTATAAGTCGCACCCCCGGCCAAACTATGAAAACAACTGTGACTTATAGTCCGAAAAATACGGTAAATTTGGTCAAGATATAAATTATATCAATTTGGTCAACGATAAAGATTTTATTCTTATCGTGATAATGTGTGTTGATGACAATACTGCAAATTTGACTGCAACGCGCCGTCAAAGCAAAGTAGCGCCCTTGCTATTAGTGTGGCTTATGTCCCTCCACATTGAGTCAAAAATTCAAGTCACCAATCCTCGCCTGCATGGCGGCAAATAAAACTGACTAGAGGGCGAAGAATAGCTAGGGAGAGCCCTCTTCTTGAACCAGTCACATACCCCCACATTCACTATAACAGCGCTACGCGTCGCATCCAGTGCAACTGTGCGAACAAAATGAAAAATGGCTTACACTCGCCGCAAAGCTAGAGCCCTAGAATGAAAACAGGGGTGGGTGGATCATCCCGACACATGTTGTGTAATGACGTCATTACCGCCCGCCAGAATTGTTAAGAGAATCGTTTGAAAAATGGCAAGCGATTCCAAGGAATTGGTATACTGGGAACCGGTTTTGAACAAGAACGGTTTTTGATTCTCATCCCTACATACATACTACAGTGATCAAATCAATATTTCTTATCACAAAATAGTTTTTCGTCGTTTGTTTTTCTTTACCTATAATCAAACAATGCAAATATGACATTCTCCCTCCATACTTGAAATTCTCTTCTACCAATTGTCCTGAACACACCGACTGTTTTGCACGACTTCAAAGAAAACATCTCTGGAGGGATGTCACGCTATGAACATTTCTTATCACGGTTATCGTGACCAAAATGATCACGGTTATCATTATCGCGGTATTTTTAAATGTGCTCAAAATTTTCAAAAAGTACTTTAACTTAAATCTTTTAACCAAGTTTTATTTAAAAAACACAAACCCATTCAAAATGTTTTCCTTTTGTAAAAGAAACAATATGGTAGATAAAAACACGATTTCATGGGCCTCAAGTAGAAATGGAATGTGCATATGAAAGCAACACAAGCATTAAATAAATGTGAAAATCGTGCAAGATAGGACTTTATGGACATTAGAGACAAAAAATAAAATTTAAAAAAAAGTAAGAATTATGCAAGGTGGCACCTGTTGGCCATGAGACGTAACTGCACTTTTTGTCCATATAGATTAAAATAGTGTTCATGTATGAGATTTAGTCGTATGCATAGGGATGCACGATAATAATTAAGATTATTTTTTTATCAATATTGAAATCACGATTATTGATTACGTTAGGCAAAACTGAGTTAGGGTGGGGCATGAACGAGACGCCATCATGTAATTTGTAATGTCTAATAAAAAGCCTATAGATAAACGTTATCAATATATTTTAGGACAAATATTAGTTTTTTGTTCATTAATAGTGTCAATACGTCTGCTGTTTCTCATTACTTGAAGCCTTTATCTCTGTTTTTACATTTTGATAGAGAGAGGTATTTTTTTAAGTTATGTACATTTACATGTACACGCTGAATTAGGACAGAAATATGTCCTATGTACTATATACTATACACAATAAAACATTAACAAAATGCTATGTCACATGACTGTTTTTTAAGGTGATGCCTTTGTGACATGAAAAAACCCACAAGTAATGTAAAAAAAAAAACATGGTGTTTACTTTTTGATATTAATATAAAACACAAAGCAGTTTGGCTAATTAGGATAAAGTCTTGATAAACAAGCTTTGTTGTTCTCTAACACCATGTGGTTCGGTGCAACAATTTGGCCAACAAAAATAAACAGGAGTGATAACTCTCACATCGAATACACAATTTTCACAGCCTGCGTTCAATTTGATGAGATGACAAAACATTATAGCTAGTATTGATGTTATTTGAACACTGATACAGTTTGCAGTTAAATAATGGACGAGTGATCATCCCAGTAAACAAACTAAAGACTTTATAAACAAGTTGTGGCAATGTTCGCGACACATCACCTTCTGCATGTCATTAACTCTCAGTCACAGTTGAGGGACGTTGTATTGAGAAAATGAAAGCAATGTCAAATAGTTTTCTCTGTACACTGTTAGTGTGAGATTAATGAGACTGTCTCCAATATTGTCCACACCTGTCGCCATCTAAAAACAACAATGCGCTTTTAAACGCACGCAGAGACTCCACGGAAATGAAGCGAAGGAAAATACTACTTAGAGGGAAAATCTCCATAGCAAAGTCTGTGTAGTTTGGTTCTGCCATGTTTTTTCCAGCTAAACTTGCGCCAGGGCTGCTGTGACTCTGTTTCCAGGAAGTAGGCAGTGTTGCCTAAAGCGCATTAATAAGTGACGGTTTTTCGGTAATTAAAAAATTAAACCGGTATTACCGACTGTTAGGAATTTTACAACGGTTTATCATACTACCGTTAACCGTTACATCCCTCCATCTCTCACTTGTTCCTATTCTTCCATCCCCCTTCTCAACCTGCCACCGAACATAATGAATGGTATCTTTAATAAGGCCAACATTTTATGAGGTGTGATATCAAAGATTTATTGCAGTCTCTCATCCACGGCCCATCAGTGCCATGATTGAGGGGCACTTGAAATGCGGATGCAAGTGAACAGATCAATGATTACACGTTGGGTAGACAACAGGGCCGGATATTTTCATCTTCTTTCCGCACCAGACACCCTTAATGCAGTTAAGATCTATTCACTGGGTGTATTGATCATATGCTAGAATCAGTCACTTCTCAAATGGTGTTGACCTCACCTTTTTTCTTGGTTGTACCAAGTGGCAACCGTACACTGTTCTGCAGTGTTTTCCACAGAACATCAATCTATGTGGCCTGTGCTGTGTCAATATAACGTCACTATAAAATGTACTTATCGGGGATGTAATACACTTTCACTTCCAATACGATACATTGGCCAATACCAATATTGATCCAATACGATATCAACACAAACCCTACATACTTGTATTATATTATAGTGTGGAATGTTAGAAAATGTTTGCTCAAACGAAATTACTCAAACAAAGAACAATGGTAGGTGTGAAATAACCTACTTATTTATAAATGTATGGAATAGACTTATGCTGTCTTTAAGTTGATGTGGACTGATAATTGTGTTTTTGCCACAATAATTTTTTAAGTTCCGCGCATGACGCAGTAAGTTGAATGATGCGGACAGGATACTTTCTAATACACTTCTGCCTCGGAGACTTTGTATCCGTAAGTAATATGCAACTTAAATTACCATATTTTTTGGACTATAAGTAGCACT
This sequence comes from Entelurus aequoreus, assembly GCF_033978785.1. Taxonomy (NCBI): domain Eukaryota; kingdom Metazoa; phylum Chordata; class Actinopteri; order Syngnathiformes; family Syngnathidae; genus Entelurus; species Entelurus aequoreus. The sequence goes on from NC_084755.1 coordinate 33,334,668, forward strand.
TAAAGCCATTTTATTTGGTACGTGGTGTAATGATTAGTGTGACCACACCTCACACCTCACTCCTACCCACTTCTCCAAAGTGGGCTGGCTCAGGGTGGAGGACAGAGTTAAACAACTTGCACTGAGCCTAGTCTATAAAATCCGCTACACCTCCCTGATACCGAAGTACATGTCAAACTACTTCCATAACGTAAATGACCGCCATAACCACAACACCAGGGGGAGCTCCACTAACCACGTTAAACCCAGATTCCGATCTAACAAAGGTCTCAACTCATTCTCTTTCTATGCCACATCAATGTGGAATGCGCTCCCAACAGGTATAAAAGAAAGGGCATCTCTATCCTCCTTCAAAACCGCAATAAAAGTTCACCTCCAGGCAGCTACAACCCTAAACTAACACTCTCCCCGGATTGTTAATAATCAAATGTAAACAATCAAATGCAGATACTTTTTCTTATGCCTTCTGATCTCTCTTTCTCTCTCTCTCTCTCTCTCTCTCTCTTCCTTCTACAACTACTACTACTACTTGCTGTCCATATCCTACCAAGTCAGACCTACACTGTTCCAATATCCATTCCCCTCCACACCCCAGATTGTAAATAGGTCAATGTGATTATCTTGTGTGATGACTGTATTATAATGATAGTATATATTTGATAGTATATATCTGTATCATGAATCAATTTAAGTGGACCCCAACTTAAACAAGTTGAAAAACTTATTCGGGTGTTACCATTTAGTGGTCAATTGTACGGAATATGTACTTCACTGTGCAATCTACTAATAATAGTCACAATCAATCAATCAAACCAGTAAATGGCAGTCACACATAGGAGATATGTGTGGACTGCAAGTTGACGCTTGTTCAATAAAGGATGCTCGCAAGTACCTGTAAGAAAGGAACACCACAACTTTGATGTTTCATTGAAAATATAAAAACATTAAACACGGCGCTCAAAAACCTGTCAAAATGTTTTAATACGACTTTGGTAAGCTACGAAGCCGCTCCGGTAGATGGATTGTTGGAGCATTATGGCTACCGTAGTCAGACGTACTGTGCTTCAAACATACGGGTATTATTATGGTGTGTATAAGAACACCAAAATGGCACCTATTAGTAGACGTATTATCTGACGTTTTTAATATTATGCAAAACCAACTTTTCTTACCTGTTGGTACCTGCTGTTGTGTAGTTGGGATCTGCAGAAGTCCCGAAAATGTGCGCGCGTCCGCCATTGTAGTCCGCGCTGTAGTCAATAAGTGCCTTCTTTTTCCGCTATCCTCTTGTTGTGGGGCATTGATCCTCCGCTGTTGCCATTTCTAATATGAAGTGATGTATGGTTTGAACTTATATCTGTCAGTAGACTCGCTATGTCAGCGCTAAAAACTACTGGTACAACAAAGATGACAGAGAGAAGACGCTTTGGAATTGGAACCACGTAAATAAGAGCGCCCACAAAACAGTGCATCCTGAAGAAAGAGTTGCTTGAAGATGGTCTGTAAAACATAATCTATGCAACATGTTGACCAAAGAACCACCATTACATGTTATGTAGACCACAAGGAGGTGTTTTAAATGTAGGGGAAAAAAATCATTATATGACCACTTTGATGCACTTTATAAACCGGTGAGCTTTTTGGTTTGAAAATAGACCTGAAAAGACCCGCTCATCGGCAGTGTCCGAAAAATACGGTACTCGATACTTGTTTATATTGACAACTGTAAATCTGTGATGGGCTGTAGTTGAGTATTCCAAAGACTAGGACCAGCTATGGAGAAAGACCGATTTCCCCACTGTTCATATCTGTTTACATATATTTGATGGACTGAGGATCCTCCAGCTGCTGTTGGTTGGCAGACTGTAGAGCTCTACGAGGGCGTTACTACTAATGGGATGTTTAAGAGCTTACACAAATAGGACGGAGCAGCACCATTAAACAGCCTTAAAAACTAAAATTTTAAATCAACTGTAAAATGGACCAGAAGCCAGTGCAGAGTGCACAGAAATGGAGTGATATGGCTCTGCTGTAAAGGTTGGCTCTTTCGCTTAGCTTAATGCTAACATACATTGGATGAACCCACTGACAGGCTAATGAAAATTAGCATTGTGACCAGTTTAAACTTGTACAAACATTTAACAAATTAAAATTCTAACGCAACACAATTGACATAAAACTGTTGATCAATTTCTACTTACAGGTGAATAGTCACCAAATTCTGTGGAAGCAAATATTGCCCGCTTAGTTTGTGCTGCCAGGTCAGTCTGCTGCGGTTCGACACTGTGTGCTGACGAGGTACGGAAGCATGTTTCTCAAACCACAAGCTCTAATTTTAAAACCGATAACGTAGTCTTTGTTTTTTTTTAACATAATTACATAACAATAATTTGTGTGGGAAGTGTTTAAAATTTACTTTTGACTTTTCCAGTTGTTGCATTATTTCTCTAAAAATGCCAATTTATGTAGGTGTTACGTACTAAAACAATACCGTATTTTCCGCACTATAAGGCGCACCGGATTATAAGGCGCACCGTCAATGAAAAGGCATATTTCAAAACTTTGTTCATATATAAGGTGCACCGGATTATAAGGCGCACCTATGCATCCATTAGAGCAGGGGTGTCCAAAGTGTGGCCCGGGAACCATTTGCGGCCCGCAGCTAATTGTTTACCGGCCCGCCACACATTCTGGAAATTCTATTGTAAAAATAAAAAAGAACATTAAAAAAAGTGGAATGAGGTGAAATCTAACGAGAAAAAGTTGCAATGTTGACACAAAAGCTGCCATGCAGGCTGTTTTTTTTTTCTTTTGTCTTTCTTCATTTTTCTTTTTTTGCCATTTTAAAAAAAATAATAATAATGACAAAAAATCCATGTTATAATGAATTATTTTCAGGGCTCCAATTACTTAAAATATTTCACTTTAAAATGTTTTATGTGGTAAATATTGCATATATTGTGTAGTAGTCATATAAAAACATCAAAGTTTTCTTTGACAAAAGCGCATAAAACAAACAAAATAATAGTTCCAGCATAAAATCGACAGATATATTTGAAGTTGATCTCGTAACTTAAGTGTTGAAAGTAAAAGAAAAACCTAATAAAAATGTATCACTTTATGAGTGGGGCACCTTTTGGATCCCAAATATATTTGGTGATTTTTTATTTATCTTTTCACTGTGATTATTCAAAATTATGAAAGAATTAAAATCAATGGTGTCCTGCATTATTGATCTTTTAGGGCTCTAATTACTAAATACTGCATATTCAGTGTTTCCCATAAACTGCCAAGATACCTGTGGCGGTGGGGGCGTGGCTATGGGCGTGGTCACCATGACATCATCGAGTAATTTGCATAATTTACTACAATGATATGATTTTCTCTAAAAAGGCTAAAAAAATGTATACTTACTAATTAATAATTACAGTTTTGTTTTAAACGTCCATCCATTCATCCATTTTACAATATAATTACAACACTTTATGTATATATTTATATACAGATTTGAACAATAAGTTATTCACTGAAATATATTTGTTAATTGTGGTTCTTACAAAAAATATATCTTATAAAATATAAAAGCTAAAATGTCTCTTAAAGCTCTGCCCCTTTAATTAGTGCATACTAAATAATTTAACTTTAGCCTACTACTACAACCATATTATTTACCAGCAACATAAAGTGAAACAGAGGCAGAGGTGTCCTGCCACACTCAGTAACAAATAAACAGAAAACAGTAGTGGTCAAATACAAATAAGGCAACAAGAGAAGTATCCTACACTTCTCTTTTGTAAAGTAAATCTCAACAGCCTATATGGGCATCTACATCAACTATATGATTTGCCTGAGAAGCTGGACAGGACAAAAAATATATATATTTTTTTTTTAATTTTTTTTTTATTTGTGGCGGACGTAATTCTTTCGTGGCGGGCCGCCACAAATAAATGAATGTGTGGGAAACACTGATATTTCAGTTTTACTATAAAAAAACTAAGTTGGTTTTGACAGAAAAGCCATAAAACATTTTTTTTAATTTGTATTACTTTATATCAACTTGAAGTTGATATAGAGATTTACTGTAAGCGTTAAATAATTAAAAAATAATAATAATCTGACTTATTTTTAACATTTTAATGACTGAGACCCTTTATGGTCCCCGGGACACCTAAAGGTAAAATAAATAAAAAATGCATATATTTTGTTATGGTTTGAAAATGAAAAATATCAAAATGGCCCCCACATGCTTTAATTTTTCCATGTGCGGCCCTCAGTGGAAAAAGTTTGGACACCCCTGCATTAGATGGAGCTGCGCTAAAGGGAATGTCAACAAAACAGTCAGATAGGTCAGTCAAACTTTATTAATAGATTACAAACCAGCGTTCTGACAACTCTGGTTACTCCCAAAATGAATAAACAGCTGTTTTATTATTTTCCCCGAGGTAAAGTCAGTGACGTGGTGTTTTGTTTATCTTTTAACAGCAGCAAGGTATAACATGTAGTGCAACATTTATATCACATAGTGGAGGGGAACTTTTCCCTAATTCAATAAACACGTAAAAAACAGTGATACTGTTACGGTAAATCAAACGTTAGTGCAATCACAATATAGTAATACTCGAAATAGTGCAGAGCAATAACAATATATCAATAACTCAACGTTGCTCAAATGTTAATGTCACACAACACAACACATAAAATAAACATGTAAAGCTCACTTTATGAAGTTAGTCCTCATCCACGAATCCCTCGAATTCTTCTTCTTCAGTGTCCGAATTAAACAGTTGGGCGGATACGGCATCCAACATGCACGGCTGCATGTACAGTCGCTGCTTTTTTTTCCCCGTAATGAACATTGCGCCTTGCAACGGTGCGTGATGGATGAATGCACCACCTAGTAAACAAACGTACACACGGAATCTGCGGCGCTCGCCTTTTAAAAAAAAATTTTTTTACCCCCAACACGGGGCTTTAATTCAGTTATGTGGCGGAAACAAGCAAGTTCACACCGGGTGTCTTCTTGCACGCTTCCCCAGCTCACATCAAACACGCCTCGCCTCGGTAACTGAGACACGAGAAGAGTTGCGTCGCTTTGGCGTCTGTTGTGCTGCTTGTGCATGGCCAGGGGCGTTACCGATGTCTGTTTGTGGGCTCCGGTGCTCGTAATAGCAATCTACACGGTGCATGGATTTATTCACTAACTCCACATTGCTTCCATCTTGCGGGCTACTGACTGCATTGGCCTTTTTTTTTTTGTGGTAGTACACACTTTCAAGTCGTGTCATGACCCAGAGAGACTGCGTAGCTGCCAGGCGGGTGTTGTAATCCAGGCCGTGGATGTGGAGGAGGCTTTTTAAACCCCTTAACCGCCACGCTGCAGCAGTAATGTAAACAAACATCCAACGTGCCCGGCTCCGTCTCGTCGAAGTCGTCATTAATGGAGTCAGTGTCGCTGCTGCTCTATTCCCGTGTTCTACTGCGTGACTGATCGTCTTAAAGGCCTACTGAAAGCCACTACTACCGACCACGCAGTCTGATAGTTTATATATCAATGATGAAATCTTAACATTGCAACACATGCCAATACGACCGGGTTAACTTATAAAGTGCAATTTTAAATTTCCCGCTAAACTTCCGCTTGAAAATGTCTATGTATGATGACGTATGCGTGTGACGTCAATCGTTGAAACGGAAGTATGCGGACACATTGAATCCTGTACGAAAAACTCTGTTTTCATCTCAAAATTCAACAGTATTCTGGACATCTGTGTTGGTGACTCTTTTGCAATTTGTTTAATGAACAATGAAGACGGCAAAGAAGAAAGTTATAGGTGGGATCGGTGTATTAGCGGCGGACTACAGCAACACAACGAGGAGGACTGAGAGATGGATAGCAGACGCGCTAGCCGCCGAACTCACCTTAACTTCCTCCGTCTCCGGGCCGCCGACCGCATCTGTGTTGATTTTTTATCATGTAAATGTTATATTTTTATCAACATGTGATAGCAGGGACCCTGCCATTCAAAGCTTTTCTGTTTGTAACACACACACACACCGCAAAATGAGCTAATGTTACGCTAAAAGCTAATTAGCCTTCACCTCAAGCCAGGACTGCGAGCGAGCTGAGCTGCAGTTTAAAGTTTCTAGAACATCAACGGGCTCATAGTGATGTTACTAGTAGTTGACTGGGAGGAGTTTATTATAATTTGGAATAGTCCGCTGCCTGATGCTTACCTGCTAAACACCTACCTGCTCGACGCTGAAGCATTGACTACATGCGCTCTGAATACGCACTGCTGATTGGCCGTTACCGCTTTGTGTGTAACCAATCAGATGGTTGTGTGGGTGGGACAATGCTGGGTGCTGAGACAGAGGCAGAAGAAGCAAAGCAGCTTGTTAAGACTTTAGCTTAGAAACTCGTTCGGTACACCCCGGTACCGAACCAAAAACCCCGTACCGAAACGGTTCAATACAAATACACGTACCGTTACACCCCTAGTATAAGTACATTTTGAGCACATTCAACAATACCACGACAATGATTATAACCGAGATCATTCTGGTCACGATAACTGTGATTTGAAATGTTCCTATATCTACATCCCTGGTGAGTTTACTGAATCCTTTCAGATGTTACTGTTTCAGGTATGCAAGGTGCGTTACTAGTAAAATCCTGTGTATTGCAGCGTCCCGACAAAGGTACACAGTCTGAAGCACTTATTAAACTTCATTCGACCTTAACGTAATGCTCTGTCCCAACACTGTATGTTTCTGCGTCACTCTCCACACCAGCAACACTTTTCTCATTATCCACCAATCACACTCATGGCGAGGTGCATTCATAAGCAAAATTCCGTAAAAACAAAACGGCATTGTTTTGGGAGAAAATGTGTATGTTTTGGTGTGGTTGGTTTGGGCACCGTTTCGAAAGTACCCCGTGTTTATACATAAACATTCCAAACAATCTGAAGTGTTCAAGGGTAAAATGATCAAATCATTATTTCGCCCACTGTAGAGACATGGTGCAATCTTGTATTTTGCCATCTGGCACTTAACCGAAGGCAATTGCAGCTGAATAATTAAATGTGTCCCCATTGGCAGCCAATTTAAGTCAGTTAGGAAGCAAAAAAACGGCGCTTAAACTCCTCGCTGAGACAATATTTAATTAGCGTCACACTAAAGGTCTGTTTTGTTTCGTTTTGCAGCAATTGAAACTGAAAGCACGAGTTCTGGAGAAGACTTGCTGGTCACAAGCCCCCCGTCCCCACCGCCTCCACCACGCATTTACAAGCCCTGCTTTGTATGTCAGGATAAATCCTCTGGTTACCATTACGGAGTCAGCGCCTGTGAGGGCTGCAAGGTACGCATCCAGTCATCAGCGTGAGTCAAACTGTTACAATCATAACATCTCTATTCTCATCCTGGGTAGCAACAAAAACACTGAGTGTGAATTGATGGAGACTACAGCTGGAAAACCTGAGTGGAGACCGTTAAACAGAGCATGAGTCGGCAGAGTGTTTGCATAATGTGTCAGGGTGGAGGCCATGACCTTTACACCCTCTTAGGATCACTAATCCTCTTTTGCCTTATCTAATCCAATAAACGCACACACACACGCTCACAATGTCTTAACATGCAATTGGTATTTACCTTGTTAACCATTGTTTCTGCTCCACGCTCTCTAACTACAAACCCCGTTTCCATACGAGTTGGGAAATTGTGTTAGATGTAAATATAAACGTAATACAATGATTTGCAAATCCTTTTCAACCCATATTCAATTGAATGCACTACAAAGACAAGATATTTGATGTTCAAACTCATAAACATTATTTTTTTTTGCAAATAATAATTAACTTAGAATTTCATAGCTGCAACACGTGCCAAAGTAATTGGAAAAGAGCATGTTCACCACTGTGTTACATGGCCTTTCCTTTTAACAACACTCAGTAAACGTTTGGGAACTGAGGAGACACATTTTTGAAGCTTCTCAGGTGGAATTCTTTCCCATTCTTGCTTGATGTACAGCTTAAGTTGTTCAACAGTCCGGGGGTCTCCCTTGTGCTATTTTAGGCTTCATAATGCGCCACACATTTTCAATGGGAGACAGGTCTGGACTACAGGCAGGCCAGTCTAGTACCCGCACTCTTTTACTATGAAGCCACGTTGATGCAACACGTGGCTTGGCATTGTCTTGCTGAAATAAGCAGGGGCGTCCATGGTAACGTTGCTTGGATGGCAACATATGTTGCTCCAAAACCTGTACGTACCTTTCAGCATTAATGGCGCCTTCACAGATGTGTAAGTTACCCATGTGTTGGGCACTAATAAATGGGTTATACTTGTATAGCGCTTTTCTACCTTCAAGGTACTCAAAGCGCTTTGACAGTATTTCCACATTTACCCATTCACACACACATTCACACACTGATGGCGGGAGCTGCCATGCAAGGCGCTAACCAGCAGCCATCAGAGGCAAAGGGTGAAGTGTCTTCCCCAAGGACACAACGGACGTGACTAGGAAGGTAGAAGGTGGGAATTGAACCCCAGTAACCACCAACACTCCGATTGCTGGCACAGCCACTCTATCAACTTCGCCACGCCGTCCCTATAATACAACCCCATAACATCACAGGTGCTGGCTTTTCAACTTTGCACCTATTACAATCCGGATGGTTCTTTTCCTCTTTGGTCCAGAGGACACGACGTCCACAGTTTCCAAAAACAATTTGAAATGTGGACTCGTCAGACCACAGAACACTTTTCCACTTTGTATCAGTCCATCTTAGATGAGCTCAGGCCCAGCGAAGCCGACAGCGTTTCTGGGTGTTGTTGATAAACGGTTTTCGCCTTGCATAGGAGAGTTTTAACTTGCACTTACAGATGTAGTGACCAACTGTAGTTACTGACAGTGGGTTTCTGAAGTGTTCCTGAGCCCATGTGGTGATATCCTTTACACACTGATGTCGCTTGTTGATGCAGTACAGCCTGAGGGATGGAAGGTCACGGGCTTAGCTGCTTACGTGCAGTGATTTCTCCAGATTCTCTGAACCCTTTGATGATATTACGGAGCGTAGATGGTGAAATCCCTAAATTCCTTGCAATAGCTGGTTGAGAAAGGTTTTTCTTAAACTGTTCAACAATTTGCTCACGCATTTGTTGACAAAGTGGTGACCCTCGCCCCATCCTTGTTTGTGAATGACTGAGCATTTCATGGAATCTACTTTTATACCCAATCATGGCACCCACCTGTTCCCAATTTGCCTGTTCACCTGTGGGATGTTCCAAATAAGTGTTTGATGAGCATTCCTCAACTTTATCAGTATTTATTGCCACCTTTCCCAACTTCTTTGTCACATGTTGCTGGCATCAAATTCTAAAGTTAATGATTATTTGCAAAAAAAAAAAAATGTTTATCAGTTTGAACATCAAATATGTTGTCTTTGTAGCATATTCAACTGAATATGGGTTGAAAATGATTTGCAAATCATCGTATTCCGTTTATATTTACATCTAACACAATTTCCCAACTCATATGGAAACGGGGTTTGTACAAAGATAGTCCTCAGCAGCTCTTTATAGAAGCGCTTTATATTTAAGTCATTATCTGTAATATCTTTTTACAGGGGTTCTTTCGGAGGAGCATTCAGAAAAACATGGTATACACTTGTCATCGGGACAAAGTTTGCGTGATAAACAAAGTGACAAGGAACCGCTGCCAGTCCTGTCGGCTGCAGAAATGCCTGGATGTGGGAATGTCCAAGGAATGTAAGTTCATATAACCGTTCTTTAAGTTTATTGATATGCCGAATAAAAGAATGAACATGTTTCTGGTCCCATTCACATTCAATTGTTCTTTCGTCCTCCAAATGTCCCAATCAAGCTTGTTGTACAGCAGCTGTATTTCATTGTTGCGTGGCGCCCCCGGGTGGCTGTTTCTAGTAAACACATCCCCATCCACTCCTCAACTGTGGCCAAAAATCATTACATATATTAAGAGAGTGTTTCCCAACCTGTATTAAGCCAAGCCACATTACATTATAAAAAATGTCACGACACAACGTCACATACAAAAATGTTTATTAGATTATTAAGTAGGGCTGCACGATTAAGCGACATTGAGGTTTTAATTAAGTGGCGGAGGTTTTGGGGGTTTTTCTCTGCCATCACCGGCATTTGAGTGACAGACATGTTCACCAATCACAATTGTTGAGCCTCATCCTTTGCCTAGTTTTTAAATAATAGAATAGAATAGAATGGACTTTATTGTCATTATATTTGCATATAACAAGATTAAGGACTCCAATTTAAGGTGCGGTAGTGGGAACAAATATGGGGTAAAAATAAATTAAATTACACAATTGAAATAAACAGACTACTATCCAATAAAAAATAATAAGCAATCCTGTACAATATACAAAACACGATATAAATACAAAATACTGTACAATATACAGAACACGATATAAATACAAAATACTGTACAATATACAGAACAAGACAAGAGTACCGGAGTAATAAATAACAATAGGTGTCGGACGTATTGCACTCGAAGGGTAATATTGCACAGTAGGGTATTAGTGTAGGATATTGTATAGGGGTGAATTATTATTATAAGTTAGAGTTCAAGATGGTGACAGCTCTGGGAAAGAAGCTGTCTCTGAGTCTGTTTGTTCTGGCTCTAATGCACCTTTAGCGCAATAATGTATAATAATATATAATCCTTATGTAAGACAAGAACACACATGTCCTCTGAATCTTGTTACCACCCCCTAGTAAACATCGCTTCAGCGAAGAAAAAGACGAGCGTCGTACAAACACCGCATTCAAGCAGCCTCTCCTCGGCGAGTCAGGCAGGGCTAAAGCAATAACAAATGTTTTTATAGCAGCAGATTTAAGACCATATTGCATTAAAAACTAGATTTTAACCCACTCCTTCTTTCTGCAGACAATGTGGATAAACTGATTTTTCGGGCAAAAAACATGAAGATTGAGTGCAAGTCACCAGGGTTAAAGGCTGGGGGGGGGGGGGGGGGGGAATTAATCAGAGGCTGAGTTGACTTGAAACTGTTTAATGTTGCACTTTTTATATGTAGAAGAAAAGTTTTGTCATTTTATTTAATCTGAGCAACAACTTGAGGCAGTTTAATGTTGATTAACGTGGACCCCGACTTAAACAAGTTGAAAAACTTATTGGGGTGTTACCATTTAGTGGTCAATTGTACGGAATATGTACTGTACTGTGCAATCTACTAATAAAGGAATCAATCAATCAAAAAAAGCACTTTATATGTAGAAAGGTTTTGTTAAACCATTCTGAGCCTTATCTTATTTAGCTTTGTTTTTAATACATGTTGACCACATGAACCCTGGCAATGGACCCTGTGTGTATATGTATGTTATTGTTATGCTTAGCATTCATGACTGCCTGCTGTTGCACTGATCAGCCTAGTGGTGGCTCACATCCATCACACACACAGCTATTTCTATTTTTGGGCAGAATTATTCTAGTGTTCCCAATGTTTAAAGGATAAAGCCATTGTTTACAAATTTTGTAAATAAATAACCAAAAAATTTATATTTTGTTGTTTTCTTACTGTACCGAAAATGAACCGAACCGTGACCTCTAAACCGAGGTATGTACCGAACCGAAATTTTTGTGTACCGTTACACCCTTAATCTGTCGTCATGTCTTTAATAATGATTGTGAATGATAGGCAAAATTCTCAAAAAAGTGTAGTTCCCCTTTAAGGAAACCGCAGGTTTGTGTGCGCTCCAGTGGAGGCAGTCAGTACGCTACTAACAAACGCCACTTGCAACTTGGGAAAAGTTTTAATAGGCTAGGTCTGGGCTGATAGTCAATAAGTCCATTAATTGAACGGTAAATGGAAATGAAGTCTAAATACTTTTCCGGCATCGATAAATTGGTATTGGTATGTGTTTTTCTTCGTCTCTCGCTTCAAACGGGGTGAAATTATTCTCACTCTTTGCATCCCTCTCGGTACCTGAGAAATTTTATTTAATAGTGGAATTAACTGAACGCAGTGAGCCCTCTTTTTCAGTCGTTTACAATCTTTGTCTCGGTGGTCGTAGAGTAAACACACAGGATTCATGGACAGAGAGCCTCGGTACTCACTAGTGAGAATTTCAGCAAAGTAACAAAAATTAGGAGGAAAAAAAATATGACTACAAAGCCAAATAATAATAATAATAATAATAATACCTGGGATTTATATAGCGCTTTTCTAAGTACCCAAAGTCGCTTTACATGTTTTTCTGAACCCATCAATCATTCACACCTGGTGGTGGTAAGCTACTTTCGTAGCCACAGCTGCCCTGGGGTAGACTGACGGAAGCGTGGCTGCAATTTGCGCCTACGGCCCCTCCGACCACCACCTATCATTCATCATTCATCATTCATTTCACCGGTGTGAGTGGCACCGGGGGCAAAGGGTGAAGTGTCCTGCCCAAGGACACAACGGCAGCGATTTTTTTTTTTAGATGGTAAGAGATGGGGAGCAAACCTGCAACCCTCAGGTTTCTGGCACGGTTGCTCTACCCACTACGCCACGCCGCCCCCAAATGCGAAACTTTCGGTTGAAAACGTCTATGTATGATGACGTATGCGCGTGACGTCAATGGTTGAAACGGAAGTATTGGGACACCATTGTATCCAATACAAAAAGCTCTGTTTTCATCGCAAAATTCCACAGTATTCTGGACATCTGTGTTGGTGAATCTTTTGCAATTTGTTTAATGAACAATGAAGACTGCAAAGAAGAAAGTTGTAGGTGGGATCGGTGTATTAGCGGCTGGCTGCAGCAACACAACCAGGAGGACTTTGACTTGGATAGCAGACGCGCTATCCGACGCTAGCCGCCGACCGCATCGATGATCGGGTGAAGTCCTTCGTCGATCCGTCGATTGCTGGAACGCAGGTGAGCACGGGTGTTGATGAGCAGATGAGGGCTGGCTGGCGTAGGTGGATAGCTAATGTTTTTAGCATAGCTCTGTGGGGTCCCGTAGCGAAGTTAGCTTCAATGGCGTCGTTAGCAACAGCATTATTAAGCTTCGCCAGGCTGGAAAGCATTAACCGTGTAGTTACATGTCCATGGTTTAATAGTATTGTTGATTTTCTGTCTATCCTTCCAGTCAGGGGTTTATTTCTTTTGTTTCTATCTGCAGTTAAGCACGATGCTATCACGTTAGCTCCGTAGTTAAAGTGCTTCGCAGATGTATTGTCATAGAGATAAAAGTCACTGTGAATGTCCATTTCGCGTTCTGTACTCTCATTTTCAAGAGGATATAGTATCCGAGGTGGTTTAAAATACAAATCCGTGATCCACAACAGAAAAAGGAGAGAGTGTGGAATCCAATGAGCCAGCTTGCACCTAAGTTACGGTCAGAGCGAAAAAAGATGTGTCCTGCACTGCACTCTAGTCCTTCACTCTCACTTTCCTCATCCACAAATCTTTCATCCTCGCTCAAATTAATGGGGAAATCGTCGCTTTCTCGGTCCGAATCGCTCTCGCTGCTTGTGGCCTTGATTGTAAACAATGTGCAGATGTGAGGAGCTCCACAACCTGTGACGTCACGCTACTTCCGGTACAGGCAAGGCTTTTTTATCAGCGACCAAAAGTTGCGAACTTTATCTTCGATGTTCTCTACTAAATCCTTTCAGCAAAAATATAGCAATATCGCGAAATGATCAAGTATGACACATAGAATGGATCTGCTATCCCCGTTTAAATAAAAAAAATTCATTTCAGTAGGCCTTTAAAAACATGATGTAGATTAAAAAAAAAGAATCTTTCTGCATAAAGCAGATATTATCAAAGTAAATGATTGCATATTGTTCTAATGTGTGATCCCTTGAGACAAGAAGCAGTAACATGCCTTCCTTACGTTATTTTTGCAGTTCTATGCATTCATATATGCAAAGTATAAAAATCGCAATTTTGGAGGTAAAAATCTGGTCAAAGTTGTGCAGCCCTAATATTAAGTATCTCCTGCAAAGAGCGTTTAATTGTTTGTCTTCTCAATATGCATTGTTGGAATATATACGTAAATGGACCGAGATACATTATTTAGAGTGAATAAAGTCATTTTTTTGACAATTTAAGTGAAATCAGATAATTTTCCAGAGGACCTCAGATGGTTGGGAGCCACTGCATTTAAATAGAGACATTTGAGTATGTAATACATCGAATAAACATGCCATGTTTCCTTCTGCCATCAGTGGTTCGGAATGATCGGACGAAGAAAAAGAAGGAAGAGAAGAGGCCGGTGGAGGTGGAAGTCTATGTGTTGTCAGCAGACACGGAGCAGATGATTGAGCGAGTACGACGCGCACATCAGGACACGTTTCCCTCTCTTGGTCAGCTGGGAAAGTACACTACGGTACTCACACTTATATTTTACTACATTACAGTGGAACCTGTTTATCTCGACAACCTTGTCTATGTGGACCAACTCATCAAGTCTCAATCCACCATGTTTTTAATACTAAAAACTGTTTGATAAAGTCAACGCTGATACAATAGGAGACCCAAAGGAGTAATTTTTCGGACAAATGGGTCTTTTTCTTTGTAGGTGTTGTAGTATTGTTAACTTAATCATTATCACTAGGTAGGCAGTGTGAAAGGACAACTTCAACATGTCTACTCGGGACATTTACCGTATTCAGTAATTTTATAGGCACCAATCGAGTTCCGTCTGTATTACATGGTATCGTTTCATGTAATATCAAACAGTGCCATATTTCGATACATTTGTCACTGGTGACGTCAAGTCATCGGCTTAAACACTTGACGAGGAAACAATCATTTAAGCAGCACTAAGAGCAGACTCAGACAAACAGCCTTGAGGTAATGATGTCATTGTCCATGCCAACAAAGCAAGTATGCCTGATAGAAAACACGTAAACGCACAGTAAAGCCATACGCTAGCTCGATTGTAATTTACAAGGGCTTTGCCATATGTATGGTACTGACATTTTACATTACAATTTCAACACCTCCAAATTGGGCTATGAAATCTACAACTAAGATGCACGTTACAGTCAAACAGCTGGTGTGTAAGCACAATACTTACTGTGTAAACACTTTGTAGGGTGCAACATAAGACAAGACAGACATTCAGCTTCATGGCAAACACTACCGTATTTTTCGGACTATAAGTCGCAGTTTTTTTCATAGTTTGGCCGGGGGTGCGACTTATACTCAGGAGCGACTTATGTGTGAAATTATTAACACATTAGCGTAAAATATCAAATAATATTATTTAGCTCATTCACGTAAGAGACTAGACGTATAAGATTTCATGGGATTTAGCGATTAGGAGTGACAGATTGTTTGGTAAACGTATAGCATGTTCTATATGTTATAGTTATTTGAATGACTCTTACCATAATATGTTACGTTAACATACCAGGCACGTTCTCAGTTGGTTATTTATGCCTCATATAACGTACACTTATTCAGCCTGTTGTTCACTATTCTTTATTTATTTTAATTTGCCTTTCAAATGTCTATTCTTGGTGTTGGGTTTTATCAAATACATTTTCCCAAAAAATGCAACTTATACTCCAGTGCGACTTATATATGTTTTTTCCCTTCTTTATTATGCATTTTCGGCCGGTGCGACTTATACTCCGGAGCGACTTATAGTCCGAAAAATACGGTACTTACTAGCTTGGCAACACACCGTAGTCTAGACACTACTGCCATCTAACATCTTGAAATTGCAACTACATGCAAAGTCTACTTTATAATACTTGCAAATGAGGTTCAGAAATGTGATAAAACAACTGGACAACACAGTTGTCATAATCAGCTCATTTTGAAATGTTACACTAAAAAAAGAGATATTATTATACAATCCTTAACATTCATCAACACACACAAAAGTACCAAAATTTGGTACCGTTTAATATCGGTATCGATTCCATGCATCGGGAATTGGTACCATACCATTTCAAATGTGAAAGGTACCCATCCCTAAATACTACAGTAAGAAAAATGTATACACGGTGACTTCATGTTCAGTGCAAAGTAGGGATGTCCGATAATATCGGACTGCCGATATTATCGGCCGATAAATGCTTTAAAATGTAATATCGGAAATTATCGGTATCGGTTTCAAAAAGTAAAATTTTATGACTTTTTAAAACGCCGCTGTGTACACGGACGTAGGAAGAAGTACAGAGCGCCAATAAACCTTGAAGGCACTGCCTTTGCGTGCCGGCCCAGTCACATAATATCTACGGCTTTCGACACACTCACAAGTGAATGCAAGGCATACTTGATCAACAGCCATACAGGTCACACAGAGGGTGACCGTATAAACAACTTTAACACTGTTACAAATATGCGCCACACTGTGAACCCACACCAAACAAGAATGACAAACACATTTCGGGAGAACATCCGCACCGTAACACAACATAAAACACAACAGAACAAATACCCAGAACCCCTTGCAGTACTAACTCTTCCGGGACGCTATAATATACACATCCCGCTACCCCCCCACCTCAACTCCGCCCACCTCAACCTCCTAATGCTATCTCAGGGAGAGCATGTCCCAAATTCTGAGCTGCTCTTTTGAGGCGTGTTAAAAAAAATAATGCACTTTGTGACTTCAATAATAAATATGGCAGTGCCATGTTGGCACTTTTTTTCCCTAACTTGAGTTGAAGTTGTTCTCTTATTTTGGAAAACCTTGTTATGCATCCATCCAGCGGGGCATCACAACAAAAGTAGGCATAATAATGTGTTAATTCCACAACTGTATATATCGGTATCGGTTGATATCGGTATCGGTAATTAAGAGTTGGACAATATCGGATATCGGCAAAAAAGCCATTATCGGACATCTCTAATGCAAAGTAAACTTTACAATAAAGGAATGACAGTTTAAACTTGTAAACTGCCAGGTACAAATGTTGTTTGTCATTGTAGTCAAAAAATACAACAAAACTAACTTTGTTCCAAAGTTTCATAAATAAAAATAGAATACTCGAAGAGAACCAATATGGATACAGAGCTAATGTTTCAACTTCAATGGCTTTAATTGAAATTACAGAAGAAATGACCAATGCAATAGATAGTAAAAAATGTGCGGCAGCAGTTTTTATGGATCTAACTAAAGCATTTGACACAATTAATCACAATATTTTAATCAAAAAACTAGAACGATATGGCATCAGAGGGTTAGCCTTAAACTGGATAAGAAGTTATCTAACAAACAGGAAACAATACGTGAAGCTAGGCGAACACACGTCTACAACGCTAAATATATCCTGTGGTGTACCTCAGGGATCAATACTAGGACCTAAATTATTCAATCTCTATATAAATGACATTTGTAAAGTTACAAAATATTTAAAGTTAGTATTATTTGCGGATGATACAACAGCGTTTTGTTCAGGAGAGAACACACAGGAGATAATACAAATAATAACAGAAGAAATTAACAAATTAAAAAGATGGTTTGACAAAAACAGACTATCGTTGAATCTTAGTAAAACTAAAATAATGCTATTTGGTAACAGTAGAAGAGAAAGTCAAACACAAATACAAATAGACGGAATAGAAATTGGAAGAGTAAATGAAACCAAATTTCTAGGTATAATGATTGATGATAAATTGAACTGGAAATCTTACGTAAAAAATATACAACATAAAGTTGCAAGAAACACGTCAATAATGAATAAAGCAAAACATGTTCTAGACAAAAAATCACTTCATATTCTCTACTGCTCGCTAGTGTTACCATATCTGAGTTATTGTGTAGAAATATGGGGAAATAATTACAAAAGTACACTTCATTCATTAACGGTGTTACAAAAAAGATCAGTTAGAATAATACATAATGTTGGATATAAAGAACATACAAATCCTTTATTTATTGAATCAAAAATACTGAAATTCCACGACATAGTGAATTTGCAAACAGCTAAAATTATGCACAAAGCAAACTATAACCTGCTACCCAAGAATATACAACAATTCTTCTCAAAAAAAGAGGAGAAATATAATCTTAGAGAAAAATGTAATTTAAAACATTTGTTTGCACGTACAACACTTAAGACCTTCAGTATATCAGTATGTGGAATTAAATTATGGAATGGATTAAGCAAAGCAATCAAACAATGTACTAATATGATCCACTTCAAGAAACTCTTCAAACTTAAAGTGTTTACAAAGTACAAAGAAGAAGAACCATGACAAACATTCTCAATTTATTTCATCCATCCATTCATTCATTCTTAAAGTAATCTTACTTATCTCATCACATGAAATATGACTTACTTCACCAATTATTATTATTAAATTCTTACTATTATTTATTTATTTATTTTTGTTGTGATTACTTATGGAGTTTATTGTGAAAAAATTGTGAACAGGAAGTGAACAAAAAGTTCTGCAACTGTTATGTAAAGAAAAGGGGTAGGATTAAATAAACTCTGCTTCTTCCTACTCCTTTTCGAACATGTTGAAAAGAGAAACTGGAAATTGTGATGTATCATGTGGTATGCTTGCATGTTCGAAATAAACTCAAACTCAACTCAACTCAACTCATAGTATAAAATATATGAACGCAGATTAATCTCAAAACCATGCCAAAAAATGCCATGTGTTGACATTTTATAAAAAATTATCACTCATTCTTTTTTGGCAAAATTCACAAGTAAATTTGCATACAATGGCTAGTTTGTCCATAGCAGTCGACTTAAAGGGTTTCCACTGGCGCAGGACTGGTCATTTTTCAAGTGATAACTTGTCCCATTCTTTTTCCTGACAGAGCAACAGCGCCGAGCATCGTGTCCCTCTTGACGTCAATCTTTGGGACAAGTTTAGTGAACTGTCCACCAAATGCATCATCAAGACAGTGGAGTTTGCCAAGCACCTGCCCGGCTTCACTACGTTAACCATTGCTGATCAGATCACTCTGCTCAAAGCTGCCTGCCTCGACATCCTGGTCTGCTACACTCCCTCCACACATCAATGGAAACGAAAAGAAATTGAAATCATTTCAATGACTCGTTTCTTTTTCTTAGATATTGAGGATTTGCACACGCTACACACCGGACCAGGACACCATGACCTTCTCGGATGGTTTGACTCTGAACCGCACTCAGATGCACAACGCCGGCTTCGGGCCGCTGACGGACCTGGTGTTCTCCTTTGCCAGCCAGCTGCTCCCACTAGAGATGGACGACGCAGAAACAGGACTGCTGAGCGCCATCTGCCTGCTATGTGGAGGTACGTGTGTTGGACACTAAAACGCCGAATTGAGTTGAGAATGTCTCCCAAATTCCAATTCAGTTTAATGAATGAGGTTGCAATTAGGAAGTAGAATTGCATTTCAGTTCGATTCAATTCGAATCAAAAGAAGTAGAATTTATATTTCTGTTGATCATGTGGGTGTATTCTGGAATGTACTACACTAAACAGTAGGGGTGTAACGGTACACAAAAATTTCGGTTCTGTATGTACCTCGGTTTAGAGGTCACGGTTCGGTTAATTTTCGGTACAGTAAGGAAACAACAAAACATAAATTTTTTGGTTATTTATAGAGATGTCCGATAATATCGGCCGATAAATGCTTTAAAATGTAATATCGGAAATTATCGGTATCGTTTTTTTTATTATCAGTATCGTTTTTTTTTATTATTATTTTTTTATTTATTAAATCAACATAAAAAACACAAGATACACTTACAATTAGTGCACCAACCCAAAAAACCTCCCTCCCCCATTTACACTCATTCACACAAAAGGGTTGTTTCTTTCTGTTATTAATATTCTGGTTCCTACATTATATATCAATATATATCAATACAGTCTGCAAGGGATACAGTCCGTAAGCACACATGATTGTGCGTGCTGCTGGTCCACTAATAGTACTAACCTTTAACAGTTAATTTTACTCATTTTCATTCATTACCAGTTTCTATGTAACTGTTTTTATATTGTTTTACTTTCTTTTTTATTCAAGAAAATGTTTAATTTATTTATCTCATTTTATTTTATAATTTTTTAAAAAAGGACCTTATCTTCACCATACCTGGTTGTCCAAATTAGGCATAATAATGTGTTAATTCCACGACTGTATATATAGCGGTATCGGTTGATATCGAATCTGTGCTTGGCCCCCAAAAAGCCCACCATTTTAACATGTAACATGCCTCTCAAAAAGAAAAACTAACTTTTGGATCAATATTGTATCAAAAGCAATACAATATACAATTTTTGGAAGAAATGTAGTCATTTACAGCATTTATCTTGCAGAGTGGACTTACACGGTATCTCCTTTGTGCTGCTTCATAGTCAAACACACTATCAGCAGCCTGTCCTCCGTTTAGATATTATTTTAACGACCTTAGCTGGCGTTATCGACTCCTTCTACTTCAGTATGGTGCACACTAGCAGTGATGCGCTCTAATTACTTCGCCAACCAGCGGTTGGAATGCACACAACCCAAATTTTTGCTCACAACCCAAAGCATAACAATTAGCCAACAGACAGTTTGTATCCCAAAAAACTTGAAAACTGCGGCATTCATATCCCAAAGTAGTACTATTAGTAAGAGTGGTCAAAGTTAGTTGAAATCCTTTTTTTAACACACGATTAACCTGCATGTCCTGCAGTTTGGAGAAACAGGGAGCTAGATATAGTGGAATGGTGGAATTAATCACAAGTTAACTTTTGGAGGAAAAAGAATAACAATCCTGATTATTAAAATGTGATGATTGAGAGTTCTAGTATTAATTGATCTTGCTCGCACGTGTCCACAGATCGTCAGGATTTAGAGGACTCGGACAAAGTGGATGTTCTTCAGGAGCCCCTGTTGGAAGCTTTGAAGGTTTGACATCTATATTTTTTTAAAATAATGATTTTTGTTGCAAAGAAGACCTGTTGTATATTTTGGTGTGCTATTGTCTGATTTACATGCTTCTCGGTGTAAAAGATCTGTTTATACATTTAAAATACATACGGTAGTAATACATCAAGGCTCCTTCAAGTTTTACTTGCTTTTTAAAAACTATTTCTATGAAAAAGTTAACATTTGCTGTACTTGCAAAAGTTGCTTCATCTCATAAACATTACTTAAAAAACAGTAATTATTTGACTTACAATGGTATTGTAAAAAAGAGTATAGATTTTTTTTTTCCATATGACTTTCAAGGTGTTATTTCTCCTTGCTTTATGCATTATTTAAGTTAAGTTAAAGTTAAAGTACCAATGATTGTCACACACACACACACACACACTAGATGTGGGGAAATTTGTCCTCTGCATTTGACCCATCCCCTTGTTCACCCCCTGGGAAGTGAGGGCAGCAGTGGGCAGCAGCGGTGCCGCGCCCGGGAATCATTTTTTGGTGTTTTAACCCCCAATTCCAACCCTTGATGCAGCGGTACTAAGTTGTAATACACTTTACCACCACTTGAGGCAGTAATGAAAATCTCAAACAATCAGAAGTCCGAAGCAAAAGTCAGAGCAAATTTTCAAGCGCAAAAATTATGACTTAAGTGGTTAAGCTGTATTTTCATTTGCACTCTCATTTTGTTGACAGTTTATTCAAGAAAAAATATAAATTATTAATGTTGCTTATTTATTTTAGTACAACATAATTGTACAGAAAGTACATTTGTTTTTGTCAGTTATGTATTCAGTCCATTTTTATGCAGTTCATTTGGTATTATTTTTCTAATCTGCTTGACCTAAGCCTAAGTTTTATGTGTTAAATAGATAATAATATTTGTGACTAACACATGCTTTTTCATTTCTTTGACAAGATTGTAAACTGTAAGTAGGTTGACTATGATTATTGAATTAAATTGAAATCAAGAGTAAGAGTACTAATTTAGTGATAATATTTGAGTGGTTAAGAACCCCTGTATTAGATGGTTGCATATACCTGATGTATTAATAAGGTTCAAGATTATTTATTATCTTTGTAAACACTTTTAAGTTGAAACTGCTTCTTAAACGGATCATAATACTACACTGCCTCCTTAAACGAACCGTTTGCAGACATAGAATAAGGGTTAAAAATGGGACGGTGAAGCAAAATTTGTGGCAACATTACACTGAAGCATATCCAATACATGTTATCTAGACCTGTGTTTTTCAACCGCTGTGCCGCGGCACACTAGTGTTCCGTGAGATACAGTCTGGTGTGCTTTGGGAGGTTATCTAATTTCACCTATTTGGGTTAAAAATATTTTTTGCAAACCAGTAATTATACTCTGCAAATGCAGAACGAAACTAAAACTGAACTGGCTACAAAGTAAACAAAAACAGAATGCTGGACGATAGCAAAGACTTACTGTGGAGCAAAGACAATGTACATCCGAACATGGCATGACAATCAACAATGTCCCCACAAAGAAGGATAAAAACAACTGAAATAGTCTTCATTGCTAAAAAACAGTAGATGTGGGACATGAAACTGCTACAGGAAAATACCAAAAAAAGAAAAAAAGCCACCAAAATAGGAGCGCAAGACAAGAACTAAAACATTACACACAGGAAAACAGCAAAAAACTCTTGCTTATGGTTTAAAGTCACATCCGACAATTGCGACAACGACTTTTTACTATCTACTGAGTTTAGTTTTTTAATGATTTCTGCTTGTGGTGTGCCTCCGGATTTTTTAAACGCAAAAAATGTGCCTTGGCTCAAAAAAGGTTGAAAAACACTGATCTAAACCACAAGGAAGTGTGTTAAATGTAGATTAGAATCATCATACACCCTTTTAAAGAACCCCTCTATACCTTGAATATGTTCAACCGTATGTTGGACGAACATCATTTCATCACTAAATGTTGATGCCTTCTGGACGTAAAGACTGGAATGAAAAGTAAGTTTTTTTCATCTGCTTGTTTGCTTGTCCAGATCTATGTTCGGAGGAGACGGCCTGACAAGCCCTGTATGTTTCCGAAGATCCTGATGAAGATTACTGACCTCAGGAGCATCAGTGTGAAGGGTGAGTGCTGTGCACACATTAGTGACATTTCTATAACAACTTTTGCACACATTTAATAGTCTTGCTAATCAAGTAGGAAAAACAATGTTTCACGCTGCATAGCGATAATAATGAAGTTAAAGGCCTACTGAAATGAGATTTTCTTATTTAAACGAGGATAGCAGGTCCATTCTATGTGTCATACTTGATCATTTCGCGATATTGCCATATTTTTGCTGAAAGAATTTAGTAGAGAACATCGACGAAAAAGTTCGCAACTTTTGCTCGCTGATAAAAAGGCCTTGCCTGTACCGGAAGTAGCGTGACGTCACAGGTTGTGGAGCTCCTCACATCTGCACATTGTTTACAATCATGGCCACCAGCAGCGAGAACGATTCGGACCGAGAAAGCGACGATTACCCCATTAATTTGAGCGAGGATGAAAGATTCGTGGATGAGGAAAGTGAGAGTGAAGGATTAAAGGGCAGTGGAAGCGATTCAGATAGGGAAGATGCTGTGAGAGGCGGGTGGGACCTGATATTCAGCTGGGAATGACTAAAACAGTAAATAAACACAAGACATATATATACTCTATTAGCCACAACACAACCAGGTTTATATTTAATATGCCACAAATTAATCCCGCATAACAAACACCTCCCCCCTCCCGTCCATATAACCCGCCAATACAAATCAAACACCCGCACAGCACACTCAATCCCACAGCCCAAAGTACCGTTCACCTCCGCAAAGTTCATACAGCACATATATTTCCCCAAAGTCACGTACGTGACATGCACATAGCGGCACGCACGTACGGGCAAGCGATCAAATGTTTGGAAGCCGCAGCTGCGTACTCACAGTACCTCGTATCCAACTCAAAGTCCTCCTGGTAAGAGTCTCTGTTGTCCCGTCTCCACAAGCATGCGTATCCAACTCAAAGTCCTCCTGGTAAGAGTCTCTGTTGTCCCATCTCCACAAGCATGCGTATCCAACTCAAAGTCCTCCTGGTAAGAGTCTCTGTTGTCCCAGGCCAATGGTAAAGCTTGTCCCAGGCCAATGGTAAAGCTTGACTGTCATCGTTCGGGAATGTAAACAATGAAACACCGGCTACGACGTAGCCGCTACGTGTTTGTGTTGCTGCAGCCGGTCGCTAATACACCGCTTCCCACCTACAGCTTTCTTCTTTGCTATCTCCATTGTTCATTAAACAAATTGCAAAAGATTCACCAACACAGATGTCCAGAATACTGTGGAATTTTGCGATGAAAACAGACGACTTAATAGCTGGCCACAATGGTGTCCCAAAATGTCCGCTACAATCCGTGACGTCACGCGCAAACGTCATCATACCGAGACGTTTTCAGCAGGATATTTTGCGGGAAATTTAAAATTGCACTTTATAAGTTAACCCGGCCGTATTGGCATGTGTTGCAATGTTAAGATTTCATCATTGATATATAAACTATCAGACTGCGTGGTCGGTAGTAGTGGCTTTCAGTAGGCCTTTAACAATACTGCAACACATGTCGACATAACATGCCCATTTTTAATAGAAATTAACCTTTTGGGTGTCACATTTTATGTTTGCAAAAGCAGGGCGCGTTATTATTGGGATGTCTTAGAGCAGAAGTTCTTACGCCTTTTGACCTCGGGGCCCAATTTTTCCACTACAAAGGGGCCTGGGGCCCACTCAAATATTTACACTAAATCAGTAATCTTACTTTTAATCATAGTCAATAATTATATCTAAACTACTTACAGTTTAACAGAACAAACCTTTATGTTGAAGAGGTTCATTTAGCCTACTAATGTGTATTTATAAATGGTTGATTTATATAGGCTACTAGCCTACATAAATCAACCATTTATAAAAAGAATAAACCTTGTCAAATGATATAAACCCATTTGTTAACTACAAATATTATTACCAAGGCTTAGGTCAGGCTGATTACAAAAATAAATACAAATATAATGCAAAAGAAGGGACTCAGAAAAACTGATTTAAAAAAGTATATATTGTACATACCGTATTTTTCGGACTATAAGTCGCAGTTTTTTTCATAGTTTGGCCGGGGGTGCGACTTATACTCAGGAGCGACTTATGTGTGAAATTATTAACACATTACCGTAAAATATCAATATTATTTAACTCATTCACGTAAGAGACTAGACGTATAAGATTTCATGGGATTTAGGGATTAGGAGTGACAGATTGTTTGGTAAACGTATAGCATGTTCTATATGTTATAGTTATTTGAATGACTCTTACCATAATATGTCACGTTAACATACCAGGCACGTTCTCAGTTGGTTATTTATGCCTCATATAACGTACACTTATTCAGCCTGTTGTTCACTATTTTTTATTTATTTTAAATTGCCTTTCAAATGTCTATTCTTGGTGTTGGGCTTTATCAAATAAATTTCCCCAAAAAATGCGACTTATATATGTTTTTTCCCTTCTTTATTATGCATTTTCGGCCGGAGCGACTTATACTCTGAAAAATACGGTATACATATTACGCAGTGCTAAAATAAATAAATTCTAACTAAATGAATACATAATATCTATAAAATTTAAGTGCAAATGGAATTACAGCTTTTCTATGACTTCCCCTCCAGTTTGTTTGATATTGTCATTACTGCCACAAGTGGTGGAAAAGTGTATTACAAATGAGTACCGCTGCCGCCAACACAAACCACACTTGCGGCCCAACAATGGGCCCCTGCCCTATGATTAAGAAACACTGTCTTAGACTAGCAGACTATACGAAGATTTGATTCGGTGGAGTGTGATTTGACTATGCACCTTTTAGTGGAATCGTTTGGCATTGAGCCCCTTTGCTGGGAGGGAGGCAAGTTGAGTACCCGAGTACTGGGGTGTAATCATGTACTAAAGGTTCTATGTAAAATAAGAAATGAGCACGATAAAGAACGATCACTAAAGTACAGTAGTCGCTTTGCACAAAGCTGAATATGTTGTTCTTATTAGGGTTGTGACTCTTACAACAACTCACGATTCAATTCAATTCTTGAGGGGACGATTTAATAGCGTCCCGGAAGAGTTAGTGCTGCAAGGGGTTCTGGGTATTTGTTCTGTTGTGTTTATGTTGTGTTACAGCGAGGATGTTCTCCCGAAATGTGTGTGTCATTCTTGTTTGGTGTGGGTTCACAGTGTGGCGCATATTTGTAACAGTGTTAAAGTTGTTTATACGGACACCCTCAGTGTGACTTGTATGGCTGTTGACCAAGTATGCGTTGCATTCACTTGTGTGTGTGAAAAGCCGTAGATATTATGTGACTGGGCCGGCACGCAAAGGCAGTGCCTTTAAGGTTTATTGGCGCTCTGTACCTCTCCCTACGTCCGTGTACACAGCGGCGTTTTAAAAAGTCATACATTTTACTTTTTGAAACCGATACAGATAATTTTTAAACCGATACCGATAATTTCCGATATTACATTTTAAATCATTTATCGCCTGATAATATCGGCAGTCCGATATTATCGGACATCCCTATTCCTGACAAAATAAATGGACAAAAATCAAATAGCTATCGTAGAGGATGCTGGTACTCTGGTCCATAGCTTTGAGGAAATGTGGCCCCCAAAACAATTTAGCTGAATATCCCTGCTCTAAAGTGTTTGTTTTGCTACGTATTCACTTTTGATCATTGTTTCCACCAATAGAATCATTTCTTTGTGTACAAATCTCACAGTTTTGATTGTTGTTTTTAAATGGAAGTATGTAGGCTTTAATATACTTATTTTTACCCACTCTTTCTATCAAATCCTTTCCAATGGAAACAATCATGTATTCAGGCTATGACATGAATCTTAAGATACCGCATATTTAAATATCATGGAAAAAAATATAATTGTTGTAATCACATCAGATCAGTTTGCGGGGTTTATTGCATTTTGTTCATTTGAATCCAGAACACCTGCTGTGTTTAGTTAAATGTTCCCTCGTTTATCCTTAATTTGACTGTAATAGTTGCTCAGGTTGTTAAAGGCCTACTGAAAGCCACTACTACCGACCACGCAGTCCGATAGTTTATATATCAATGATGAAATCTTAACATTGCAACACATGCCAATACGGCCGGGTTAACTTATAAAGTGCAATTTTAAGTTTCCCGCTAAACTTCCGGTTGAAAACATCTATGTATGATGACGTATGCGAGTGACGTCAATAGTTAACCGGAAGTATTCGGACACCATTGAATCCAATACAAAAACGCTCTGTTTTCATCTCAAAATTCCACAGTATTCTGGACATCTGTGTTGGTGAATCTTTTGCAATTTGTTTAATGAACAATGAAGACTGCAAAGAAGAAAGTTGGAGGTGGGATCGGTGTATTAGCGGCTGGCTGCAGCAACACAACCAGGAGGACTTTGACTTAGATAGCAGACGCGCTATCCGACGCTAGCCGCCGACCGCACAAATGATCGGGTGAAGTCCTTCGTCCTTCCGTCGATCGCTGGAACGCAGCTGAGCATGGGTGTTGATGAGCAGATGAGGGCTGGCTGGCGTAGGTGGAGCGCTAATGTTTTTATCATAGCTCTGTGAGGTCCCGTTGCTAAGTTAGCTTCAATGGCGTCGTTAGCAACAGCATTGTTAAGCTTCGCCAAGCTGGAAAGCATTAACCGTGTATTTACATGTCCAGGGTTTAATAGTATTGTTGATTTTCTGTCTATCCTTCCAGTCAGGGGTTTATTTCTTTTGTTTGTATCTGCATTTAAGCACGATGCTATCACGTTAGCTCCGTAGCTAAAGAGCTTCGCCGATGTATTGTCGTGGAGATAAAAGTCACTGTGAATGTCCATTTCGCGATCTCGACTCTCATTTTCAAGAGGATATAGTATCCGAGGTGGTTTAAAATACAAATCCGTGATCCACAATAGAAAAGGGAGAAAGTGTGGAATCCAATGAACTCTTGTACCTAAGTTACGGTCAGAGCGAAAAAAGATACGTCCTGCACTGCACTCTAGTCCTTCACTCTCACGTGCCTCATCCACAAATCTTTCATCCTTGCTCAAATTAATGGGGTAATCGTCGCTTTCTCGGTCCGAATCGCTCTCGGTGCTGGTGTAAACAATGGGGAAATGGGAGGAGCCCTTCAACCTGTGACGTCACGCTACTTCCGGTACAGGCAAGGCTTTTTTTATCAGCGACCAAAAGTTGCGAACTTTATCGTCGATGTTCTCTACTAAATCCTTTCAGCAAAAATATGGCAATATCGCGAAATGATCAAGTATGACACATGGAATGGATCTGCTATCCCCGTTTAAATTTTTTAAAAATAATTTCAGTAGGCCTTTAAGCCTCGGAGGAATGCTCTGCTCTGTGAAAGATTAGAATGTTGATACGCTGGATGTGTGAAGTTAGGCACATACTGTGACCGCTCTTTCCACACTCGTGTCTCTTAGGCGCAGAGCGAGTGATCACGCTGAAAATGGAGATACCGGGTTCCATGCCGCCACTCATCCAGGAGATGCTGGAGAACTCTGAGGGACTGGAAGGCCAAGGCGCCGCGGGAGGAAAAGGAAGAGACCGAGTCGCCCGAGAACAGGAAGAGACCGAGCCCCCAAATTCCCCTAACCTGTCCCCGGTCTCAGTCCTCTCTCCCAGCCGCAGTCCGCCATCGAGCTCTGGCTCTTACTCCACCTGAAAGTCCACTCCTAAAGTACCTCCACCTTGCACAGCACTGCACCAACCACACAGCAGACGGAGGTATGTCGCCTGCATTTCGTCAATGGAGGTGTGTGGACAGCATTACTTGGACTGTGTTGAGTTATGGACTTGGCCTTGAATTATGTTCTGGAATTTGGACATTGTTGACGTTTATTTGGTGCATATCACTTTTAAAGGGGAACTGCACTTTTTGGGGGGAATTTTGCCTATCATTCACAATCCCTATGTAAGACAAGAACACATTGTGACAGACTCTTTCCGTCCGGGTTCCACTGAACACCAAAGAGGGACATGACGGCGAGCAGATTGCGACTTTGCTTTATTATTTCAGTAACTCTTCGTCTGTCGGGTCGCTTTTCAGCTCCTCCTCGCTCTGCTTGCTCCGCCGTCTGCTTTTCAGCACCGCTTCGTCTGTCTCTCGTTCTCCGTCGCTCTCGCTCCGCACGTGTTGGTTTCTCTCCTCCTTCTGCTCTCTCGTTTATTCAGTGAGAGGAGATTACTGGATTGTGCCCAGCTGGGCGATCCACGAACCTGACGTTTATTCCGGAGCCGATCCCGGCGCGCCGCTAGTCTGCCGGCCACGCCTCCCCACACACATGTTTTTCTTTTTGTATGCATTCTAAGGCGTAAAATACGGGAGGTATGAGGTGGCTAATAATGCAGCCAATAGGAATGCAATATTCCACCTACAAAGCCCTCTAAAAACATCCAAAAACATCCATTCACATCTCGTGACCTGAATATTAACCAAGTATTAGCGATATTGTTATTATAAGTGCTAACACAGACAAACTATTTTTAGCTTGTGCGGCTACTAGGGGTGTAACGGTACGTGTATTTGTATTGAACCGTTTCGGTGCTCGGGTTCGGTTCGGTTGGGAGGTGTACCGAACGAGTTTCCACACGGACATATTAAGTAGAGTACCGCACGTTGTGTAAACAATGCACACCGAGGCACAACACACGGCATGCTAGCAGCTAACGGGCTACGATAGACTGACCATACGTCCTCTTTTCACCGGACATGTCCTCTTTTGCGGAGCTGTCCGGGCGGAGTTTCTTAAATGCCTCAAATGTCCGGCATTTTGAGTTAGGGTTTCGTGTATTTTCAATGTACCGTATTTTTCGGAGTATAAGTCGCACCGGAGTATAAGACGCACCTGCCGAAAATGCATAATAAAGAAGGAAAAAAACATATATAAGTCGCACTTGAGTATAAGTCGCATTTTTTGGGGAAATGTATTTGATAAAAGCCAACACCAAGAATAGACATTTGAAAGGCAATTTAAAATAAATAAAGAATAGTGAACAACAGGCTGAATAAGTGTACGTTATATGAGGCATAAATAACCAACTGAGAACGTGCCTGGTATGTTAACGTAACATATTATGGTAAGAGTCATTCAAATAACTATAACATATAGAACATGCTATACGTTTACCAAACAATCTGTCACTCCTAATCGCTAAATCCCATGAAATCTTATACGTCTCGTCTCTTACGTGAATGAGCTAAATAATATTATTTGATATTTTACGGTAATGTGTTAATAATTTCACACATAAGTCGCTCCTGAGTACAAGTCGCATAAACTGCGACTTATAGTCCAAAAAAATACGGTACATATTTACAAAGTACATATTTAAATATTACATGTTATGACTGGTACTATATTATACTTACAGGTGGTTTTTGGAGCGGTTTATAGGGCGACATTGTTAGCCGCCTTCTGCTAGTGTTTATTTACGATTTAGAATGCATTAAAAAAAGAAAAACATGTGTTCTGTCTCACATAAGGATTGTGAATGATAAGCAAAATTCCAAAAAAGTGCAGTTCCCCTCTAAGCAAATGTTGTAAATTTCATCAAATGTATTTTTATGTTGTTTGGATGTATGAACAAAATATGAGTAATTAATTGGAACCCGTTTTAAGTCGGTCCCCCTTATGTCGAAAACCCACCTGTGTTGACCAGCCCAAGTCCTGGTCCACCAAGTTCTTATTCGTCCACAAACAAGGTGGACCACTTTTATCGACATCAAGTTTGAGATCCAAATTTGTGTTAAAAATGGCTCCATTTTATGTTAGTATTTTCAACCTCATCATTATCGGTTACAAGTGAGCCATTTCACCGAATCGGTGCCATATGCTTGCTGTAACTCTCTAAATAAACTTTAATTTCTGTCCATTTTTCAACTGCTAATCTCTTAATACTAATAATATAATGTTGAGCTAGCGACTTCATTATTGTACAAGCTTGTTTCTTGGCCAAAGATGACTCACTTGAGTAACAGGAGGGAGTTTTAAGAATAGGATTGACAAACACATGTATGGCATTTATGCTGACATTGGTCATTCAACAAAATGTATTTTAAAAACAAGTTACAAATATTTTAGGTAACAGGATTTGTACTGCTACTAAGATTTTAACAGCTCTCCCTCTTGGTGGAAAATGAGTGAATTTACCTTCCTATGGTCTCGGAAGAAGTGTTTTCATGCGCTCTCATCTCATCAACGACTATCGACATAAACCACCCATCTCGATCGGAATGTTTACGTGAAGCATTTTTATTCCTGTTAGGCTTTTAATCCGATTAATTGTGTCCATGTGCACATAGCTAGTGATGCAACTTTCTAAGGATATTCCACATTTTGTAGTGGGTTAGAGTGAAAACACAAAAACACACAAAAAATGTGTCAATAAACAAATGTAGAATACATTTCTGAAGGATTATATTTCACGTACAATCTTCATTTTAGGAAGCGGGGACAGACATGCTATTTTTGTTAGTGTTTAAAGTAAGGAGGTTAATTTACAAAAGTTTCTTTTTTGACACTGAATTTATGTAACTGAAATTTTTGCATTTGAATTTTTCAGCACTGCTTTTTTACATCAAATTATGCTGACAATTTCATTGAAAAGAAATTCAGTGTACAAAAATTAATTGGTAAAAAAATGTATTGTATAAAAATTCAGTGTGTAAAACAAAAATTTAAGAAAATGCAGTGCTCAAAAATTCAGTGCGTGTTTAGAAATTCAGTTTATGAAAATTCAGCGTAAAAAAATTCAGTGTGTAAAACTTCAGTTTGAAAAAAATTCAGTGCATGTGTTTAAAAATTCAGCGTAAAAAAAAAAATTGTGTATAAATTCAATTTAAAACAATTTTGTGCTGAAAAATTCGGTGCGCTTGTTTAAAAAAAAAGTGTATTAAAAATAGTGTATAAAAATTCAGTGTAAAACTTCATTTAAAAAAATTCAGGGCTGAAAAATTCACTGTATGTGTTTAAAAATTCAGCATAAAAGAATTGTGTAAAAA
Source organism: Entelurus aequoreus (assembly GCF_033978785.1). Classification (NCBI taxonomy): domain Eukaryota; kingdom Metazoa; phylum Chordata; class Actinopteri; order Syngnathiformes; family Syngnathidae; genus Entelurus; species Entelurus aequoreus. The sequence goes on from NC_084755.1 coordinate 33,366,663, forward strand.
TTCAATATAAAACAATTTTTTGCTGAAATATTCAGTGTGTGTTTAAAAAAAATTCAGCGAAAAAATTAAGTGTGTAAAAAACTCCAGTTTAAAAAAATTCTGCGCTGAAAAATTCAGTGCATGTTTAAAATTTCAGCGTAAAAGAATTGCGTGCAAATTTTATTTAAAACAATTTTGTGCTGAAAAATTCAGTGCGTGTGTTTAAAAATAAAGTGTATAAAAAATTGTGAATAAAAATTCAGCGTAAAAAATTCTGTGTAAAACTAAGATTGAAAAAAATGCAGCGCTCAAAAATTCAGTGTGAGTGTTTAAAAATTCAGTGTATGAAAATCCAGCGTAAAAAATTAAGTGTGTAAAACTTCAGTTCAAAAAAATGCAGTGCTGACAAATTCAGTGTGTGTAAAAATAGAGTAAAAAATATTCCGTGTGTAAAAATTCAATTTAAAACAATTTTTTTTGCTGAAAAATTCTGTGTGTTTAAAAATAAAGTATATAAAAATTCAGCGTAAAATAATTCAGTGTGTAAAAATAAAATACAAAAAAATGCAGTGCTCAAAAATTCAGTGTGCGTGTTTAAAAAATTCAATGTATGAAAATTGAGTGTAAAAAAATTGTGTAAAAATTCAGTGCATATGTTTAGAAATTCAGCGTATTAAGAATTCCCCGTAAAAATAAAAAATTGTGTAAAAGTTCAATTTCTTGTTGAAAAATTCAGTGCTTTTGTTTAAAAATAAAGTGTATAAAAATAGTGTATAAAAATTCAGCGTAAAAAATTCTGCATTAAACTAAGATTTAAAAAAATGCAGCGCTCAAAAATTCAGTGTGAGTGTTTAAAAATTCAGTGTATGAAAATCCAGCGTAAAAAATTAAGTGTGTAAAACTTCAGTTTAAAAAAATGCAGTGCTGAAAAATCCTGTGTAAAAATTGAGTAAAAAAAATTCTGTGTGTAAAAATTCAATTTAAAACAATTTCGTGCTGAAAAATTCTGTGTTAAAAAAATTAAGTGTATAAAAATTCAGCGTAAAATAATTCAGTGTGTATGAATAAAATTTTTAAAAATGCAGTGCTCAAAAATTCAGTGTGCGTGTCTAAAAAATTTAATGTATGAAAATTGAGTGTAAAAAAAATTGTGTAAAAATTCAGTGCATATGTTTAAAATTCAGCGTATTAAGAATTCACCGTAAAAATAAAAAATTGTGTAAAAGTTCAATTTCTTGTTGAAAAATTCAGTGCTTTTGTTTAAAAATAAAGTGTATAAAAATAGTGTATAAAAATTCAGCGTAAAAAATTCTGTATTAAACTAAGATTCAAAAAAATGCAGCGCTCAAAAATTCAGTGTGAGTGTTTAAAAATTCAGTGTATGAAAATCCAGCGTAAAAAATTAAGTGTGTAAAACTTCAGTTTAAAAAAATGCAGTGCTGAAAAATCCTGTGTAAAAATTGAGTAAAAAAAAATCTGTGTGTAAAAATTCAATTTAAAACAATTTCATGCTGAAAAATTCTGTGTTAAAAAATAAAGTGTATAAAAATTCAGCGTAAAATAATTCAGTGTGTATGAATAAAATTTTTAAAAATGCAGTGCTCAAAAATTCAGTGTGCGTGTCTAAAAATTTAATGTATGAAAATTGAGTGTAAAAAAAATGGTGTAAAAATTCAGTGCATATGTTTAAAATTCAGCGTATTAAGAATTCACCGTAAAAATAAAAAATTGTGTAAAAGTTCAATTTCTTGTTGAAAAATTCAGTGCTTTTGTTTAAAAATAAAGTGTATAAAAATAGTGTATAAAAATTCAGCGTAAAAAATTCTGTATTAAACTAAGATTTTTTTAAAATGCAGCGCTCAAAAATTCAGTGTGAGTGTTTAAAAATTCAGTGTATGAAAATCCAGCGTAAAAAATTAAGTGTGTAAAACTTCAGTATAAAAAAATGCAGTGCTGAAAAATCATGTGTAAAAATTGAGTAAAAAAAATTCTGTGTGTAAAAATTCAATTTAAAACAATTTCGTGCTGAAAAATTCTGTGTGTTAAAAAAATTAAGTGTATAAAAATTCAGCGTAAAATAATTCAGTGTGTATGAAAAAAATTAAAAAAAATTCAGTGTGCGTGTCTAAAAATTTAATGTATGAAAATTGAGTGTAAAAAAAATTGTGTAAAAATTCAGTGCATATGTTTAAAAATTCAGCGTATTAAGAATTCACCGTAAAAAAAAAAATTGTGTAAAAGTTCAATTTCTTGTTGAAAAATTCAGTGCTTTTGTTTAAAAATAAAGTGTATAAAAATTCAGTGCTGAAAAAGTGGCTCCTTCAAAAAGCAAGACTCACTTCCAGTAAATTAAGACCGAAGCAATGGATCCTGTCTCAGAACCATCAGGTGCCAAGTTTGAAGTCATGTGAACAGCATAAAAAAGTCAGTTAATTGGGTTACCTGGGCATAATAGAACATCATTAACACTTCAATACTGGATCTTTTCAAACTATAAAAATTATTCTAATGGTTAAAATCGGCACTATACACTGACATTTTTTTCCAATGGATTTTTAAACACACGCATTTTACTAAAAAAAATTATTCAATGAAATTGTCAGCATAATTTAATGTAAATAAAAATTTTACAAAATTAAAACGCAAAAAACTCAGTTACATACATCCAGTGTCAAAAAAGCTTTTGTAATAGACACAAATTAACCTCCATATTAAAGTAGTTTATAATAATATTTTGAATATTATTTATTAAATAGGCAATCATTTCAATGTGCAGGTAAAAAATATTTTATCGTTACTTTATTCTTTACACTAAAGGAACCGTTTGGGTGGAATGGCCAAACTGTCGTCCCGACTTGCGAGCAGTGACTTCCTGTTCAGTGCGAAGTAAGCCTCAAATTAAAAAGCATGGCATTTTTATCCTGAATCTTACCACATCTACGAACCAAATGCACCCTTTTATTTTCTGATATTGTCATCCACTGGAAAGAAAGATTTGCGCATGCACGAAATGTCAACACAAACGGGCTGATGAAGGATTATCTCCCCGTGTAGACGATAACCCTTTTATGCATTTCCTCTGATGAAAAGCCATGTGCGTTATGCAAAATCCATATGTGTGTATATATATATATTGTAAGTACAAGATGCTGTGACAGACTGACTGTGATAGAAGATATTTTCCTAAATCAACATTGTCTCCCCAAAGTAACACTGCCGAGAGTTCTTCCAAGGATAGACACACAACCTCCCTGTATCGCACACACGCTGTGGAAAAATCTATTTTCCAGGTTCACAAAAATGGAAAAAAAAAAGCTGATCCTGTAAGACTTTGTAGAGTAGCATATGTTGGAAAGCTACACAGGTCATGACCGATACTGCGAGTGCATGTCTTACACATCTGAAAATGAAGCGTATCGTTTGTGTATCGCACTGCCTCACTTTGATACTGCCTGGTACAGATCTTTATACAATCCCAGGGTTTTCCCTACTAAAGGGCACCTGTTATTACCCGCTACACACGGCAATATTATCTGCTATAAGGAATGCATGATTCACTTTTTGTAAATATATCTTACACTGTACTGTCTCTTTAAACTCCTCCTTCAAAAATAAACCTTGTTTTTTGTTAGTGCTCTGTTCAAAAAGGTCTGTAGGAAACCCGACACAATGCATAAGAAGGTTGCTAAAAATGTAAACATTCATTCATTCATTTTCATTTATTTATTTATTTCAGGCAATGACATTAAAAAAAAAAGTACAAAATTGACAACACATAATAATATAAATTAATATAGTGCAAAAGGTAATGTATAGTACAGGGGTGTCCAAACTTTTTCCACTGAGGGCCGCACACTGAAAAATCAAAGCTAGCAGGGGCCATTTTAATATTTTTTTATTTTAAAAACCAATGCAATATATGTATAAAAAATATACATTAAGGCCTCCACTCAGGCTTGATCCCGGGGAGCCCAAAGGGTTTTGGTCCAAAAAATATTTAAAATGTGTCATTATTCAGTATTATTATCTCTAGATCAGGGGTCGGCAACCCGCGGCTCTAGAGCCGCATGCGGCTCTTTAGCGCCGCCCTAGTGGCTCTCTGGAGCTTTTTCATAAATGTATGAAAAATTGAAAAAGATGAGGGGAAAAAAATATATTTTTGGTTTTAATATGGTTTCCGTAGGAGAACAAACATGACACAAACCTCCCTAATTGTTATAAATCACACTGTTTATATTAAACATGCTTCACTGATTCGAGTATTTGGCGAGCACCGTTTTGTCCTACTAATTTTGGCGGTCCTTGAACTCACCGTAGTTTGTTTACATGTATAACTTTCTCCGACTTTCTAGGACGTGTTTTATGCCACTTCTTTTTCTGTCTCATTTTGTCCACCAAACTTTTAATGTTGTGCGTGAATGCACAAAGGTGAGTTTTGTTGATGTTATTGACTTGTGTGGAGTGCTAATCAGACATATTTGGTCACTGCATGACTGCAAGCTAATCGATGCTAACATGCTATTTAGGCTATCTATATGTACATATTGCATCATTATGCCTCATTTGTAGCTATATTTGAGGTCATTTAGTTTCCTTTAAGTCATATTAATTCAATTTATATCTCATGACACACTATCTGTATGTTATATGGCTTTTAACTTTTTGCGGCTCCAGACAGATTTGTTTTTGTATTTTTGGTCCAATATGGCTCTTTCAACATTTTGGGTTGCCGACCCCTGCTCTAGATCAACATTAGGTCTATCTGTCAATATAACGTTTTTAAAGATTTAAGTCGTATGCTCTTTTTGTCAAAGAAAACCCTGTTTTTTTTCTGGAAAAAAACACAAAATATGCAATATTTTCACCCAATAAAATTTTTAAGAGGAATATTTCAGATTATATAATAATTGGAGCCTTAAAAAGGTCAATAACTCATAACACCATTGATTTTAATTCATTATTATTTTTTGAGCAATGACACTTAAAAACTAATCACACTAAAATTATTGGGGAACCAAAAGGGTCCTACTCATTAAAGTGTTAAAAAATAAATTATACATTTTTTTTTACTGTTTAATTTTAACACAATATTCTCGAGATCAACTTCAGATCTATCCATCAAGTATACGTTGTATTGTTGTTTATGTTTTTTGTTTGTTCGTTTTAGGCCCTTCTTTAAAAAAAAAAAAGCTAAATTTTTTATATGGCAAACACAAAATATGCAACATTTCCCCAAAAAAATATCTCAAAGTGCAATATTTAATGTGACGTAATTGGAGCCTTGGATAGGTCAATAATTCATAATAACATTGATTTTCATTCATTATTATTTTTTAAAGAAAGAAACAGCCTGCATGGCAGCTTTGTGTTATTAGAGTAAACATTGCAACATTTTCTTGTTACATTTTACCTGTTTGGTCTTTCATACCACTTTTTATGTTTTTAATTTTTTTTAATCGTATTTTAAAATGGGCCGTGGGGCCATTAAAAAATTACCTGCGGGCCGCACTTTGGACATCCCTGGTATAGTATGTAATGCATGATTGTCCAGTTTTGCCTGAAAGGGAGTGGGAAGAAGATATTTTATTTAATCCCACCCCCAGTTCTCCATTCAGTGATTATTCACATGAGTTTCACTCTTACTTTGTTGAAGGATTATAATACAGATGTTGTATCATAGTGGCATTACCACAGGTAACAATAATTAGTACACTGTAACAATCATTTGTATCAACAATGTAGGAATAATGAATATACCAACAATGGTAATAGACAACATTGCAATAATGGTAATAGACAACATAGCAATAATGGTAAGGAAACATTGAGCACATGTTAACACTTTTGAGACAGAATTCAACAGCAGGTCAAATTAAAGACCCTCGTCTCTATATTTGAACCAGACCCCATGTTTGTATAATAGTTTAAATCCATTAATAGTTTGGCATTGCTTGTGTTGTAAGTCCAGTTTGTTCCATAGTTTTACTCCGCATAGAGACACACAAAAACGTTTACGGGTTGTTTGAGCTCTCGGCAATAAGAAATATCCAAAGCCTCTCAAGTTATGAGCCTGCACTCGTCTTATAAAAAAAACGTTGTAGATTAGGCAGCAATAATTTGTTAAATGCTTTATATAAGATTATTAATGTATTATATTTAACAAGGTCATCAAATTTGAGCAACTTTGATTGCATAAACAGATTATGAGTATGTTCTAAATAACCAACGTTGTGAATGATCCGCACTGCTCTTTTCTGTAATATGATCAGAGGATGAATTGTGTTGTGGTAAGTATTCCCCCATACTTCAACACAGTATGTAAGGTATGGCAGTATAGAGTACGGAGTGCACTTTCATTGAGGTATAGTTTTGCTTTTGTTTATAATTGAGAGGCTTTTGGAGATTTTTGTTTGAATGTGTCTGACCTGAGGTTTCCATGATAGTTTACTATCAATTATTACTCCCAAAAATTATTAAAATTATTACTCTCATTTACGATTTCAATTTGGGTACCCATCAATACTTATTTTCTGTTCATTAACCCAAAACATATTTTATAGAGAATATGTCGTTTTACATGCAATGAAAAATACATATAGATGCTGAATGAAATGGATAAAAATACAAGTTATGTATTGAATTCACTGGTGTTTCTCATCTTCTTTATCAAAGTACTGGCGCACACATTTTCCTTAGCCACATGAGGGCTTAATTTGCAGTCGTGCTCAATAAAAAAAAGCACAGAATGAGTCACAGAGGAGTGGGATTTATTTTTTTGCAGATTGATATACGGGCATTGATTGATTGAGACTTGTATTAGTAGATTGCACAGTACAGTACATATTCCGTACAATTGACCACTAAATGGTAACACCCCAATAAGTTTTTCATTTTGTTTAAGTCGGGGTCCACGTTAATCAATTCATGGTAAAACCATGAATTCATGGCCAACTACTGTGATGTATCAATTTAGGAGTATTTTGAGCCCCATCTGGTCTTACTCGCTTGCAATAGCTTAAGAGTTTTGAATATCTTAAAATGTGTTTCCAGCTTTCCAAATTTGACTATGTAGAGTGGTGCTTTCCATCATTTTCAGCAGACTGCATTACAACATGATTAACCAACCCCCCTCTTCCTCCTACACGGGATCCACCCAGGAATGGGGCCATATGATTTATTTCCCTTCTGTAGCTGCCTGCCCCCACTATACATGAAGTACTGGTCTTGTGAGTATAAACCTTTTCTACTTGTTGGTGTGTTTGGGATCTGCATAGAACTAAAAAGTGCGTCCTGAAGAGACGGCCAGAATGCGGTTCAAAAACATAACATTTTGACCAAAGAACCACCATTACATGTTATGTAGACCACAAGGAAGTGTTTTTGTGTAGAAAATCATAAAATGACCCCTTTTCGTCGTAATGAATTATTATGACCAGTAGATGTCGCCAAAACCCCAAAGAACACTCTACTTTAAAGGCCTGAGTCTGCCACAAGATTAGTGTGTTCATACCTTCCATTGTTTTCTGAGTTGCTTCACCTGATCTAAAAAAAATACATGTGTTTATTTATATCAGACGCACCGGACTATAAGTTGCATATACCATTCAATGTTTGTTTATACAGCGCTAAATCACAAGTGTCTCAAAGGGCTGCACAAGCCACAACGACACCCTCGGTTCAGAGCCCACATAAGGGCAAGGAAAAACTCAACAACCCAGTGGGATTTCAATGTGAATGACTATGAGAAACCTTGGAGAGGACCGCAGATGTGTGAGAGTCCAGTCCATAGTGGATCTAACATAATATTGTGAGAGTCCAGTCCATAGTGGATCTAACATAGTAGTGTGAGAGTCCAGTCCATAGTGGATCTAACATAATATTGTGAGAGTCCAGTCCATAGTGGATCTAACATAGTAGTGTGAGAGTCCAGTCCATAGTGGATCTAACATAATATTGTGAGAGTCCAGTCCATAGTGGATCTAACATAGTAGTGTGAGAGTCCAGTCCATAGTGGATCTAACATAATATTGTGAGAGTCCAGTCCATAGTGGATCTAACATAGTAGTGTGAGAGTCCAGTCCATAGTGGATCTAACATAATATTGTGAGAGTCCAGTCCATAGTGGATCTAACATAGTAGTGTGAGAGTCCAGTCCATAGTGGATCTGAAATAATATTGTGAGAGTCCAGTCCATAGTGGATCTAACATAATAGTGTGAGAGTCCAGTCCATAGTGGATCTAACATAATATTGTGAGAGTCCAGTCCATAGTGGATCTAACATAATAGTGTGAGAGTCCAGTCCATAGTGGATCTAACATAATAGTGAAGAGTCCAGTCCATAGTGGATCTAACATAATAGTGAGAGTCCAGTCCATAGTGGATCTAACATAATAGTGAGAGTCCAGTCCATAGTGGATCTAACATAATAGTGTTGGAGTCAAGTCCATAGTGGATCTAACATAATAGGGAGAGTCCAGTCCATAGTGGATCTAACATAATAGTGTGAGAGTCAAGTCCATAGCGGATCTAACATAATAGTGAAAGTCCAGTCCATAGTGGATCTAACATAATAGTGAGAGTCCAGTCCATAGTGGATCTAACATAATAGTGAGAGTCCAGTCCATAGTGGATCTAACATAATAGTGAGAGTCCAGTCCATAGTGGATCTAACATAATAGTGAGAGTCCAGTCCATAGTGGATCTAACATAATAGTGTGAGAGTCCAGTCCATAGTGGATCTAACATAATAGCGTGAAAGTCCAGTCCATAGTGGATCTAACATAATAGTGTGAGAGTCCAGTCCATAGTGGATCTAACATAATAGTGTGAAAGTCCAGTCCATAGTGGATCTAACATAATAGTGAAAGTCCAGTCCATAGTGGATCTAACATAATAGTGAGAGTCCAGTCCATAGTGGATCCAACATAATAGTGTGAGAGTCCAGTACATAGTGGATCTAACATAATAGTGAGAGTCCAGTTCGTAGTGGATCTAACATAATAGCGTGAAAGTCCAGTCCATAGTGGATCTAACATAATAGTGTGAGAGTCCAGTCCATAGTGGATCTAACATAATAGCGTGAAAGTCCAGTCCATAGTGGATCTAACATAATAGTGTGAGAGTCCAGTCCATAGTGGATCTAACATAATAGTGTGAAAGTCCAGTCCATAGTGGATCTAACATAATAGTGAAAGTCCAGTCCATAGTGGATCTAACATAATAGTGAGAGTCCAGTTCATAGTGGATCTAACATAATAATGTGAGAGTCAAGTCCATAGCGGATCTAACATAATAGTGTGAGAGTCCAGTCCATAGTGGATCTAACATAATAGTGAGAGTCCAGTCCATAGTGGATCTAACATAATAGTGAGAGTCCAGTCCATAGTGGATCTAACATAATAGTGTGAGAGTCCAGTCCATAGTGGATCTAACATAATAGCGTGAAAGTCCAGTCCATAGTGGATCTAACATAATAGTGTGAGAGTCCAGTCCATAGTGGATCTAACATAATAGTGTGAAAGTCCAGTCCATAGTGGATCTAACATAATAGTGAAAGTCCAGTCCATAGTGGATCTAACATAATAGTGAGAGTCCAGTCCATAGTGGATCCAACATAATAGTGTGAGAGTCCAGTACATAGTGGATCTAACATAATAGTGAGAGTCCAGTTCGTAGTGGATCTAACATAATGGTGAGAGTCCAGTTCATAGTGGATCTAACATAATAGTGTGAGAGTCCAGTCCATAGTGGATCTAACATAATAGTGAAAGTCCAGTCCATAGTGGATCTAACATAATAGTGAGAGTCCAGTCCATAGTGGATCTAACATAATAGTGTCAAAGTCCAGTCCATAGTGGATCTAACATAATAGTGAGAGTCCAGTCCATAGTGGATCCAACATAATAGTGTGAGAGTCCAGTCCATAGTGGATCTAACATAATAGTGTGAGTCCAGTCCATAGTGGATCTAACATAGTAGTGAGAGTCCAGTTCATAGTGGATCTAACATAATAGTGTGAGAGTCCAGTCCATAGTGGATCTAACATAATAGTGAAAGTCCAGTCCATAGTGGATCTAACATAATAGTGAGAGTCCAGTCCATAGTGGATCTAACATAATAGTGTCAAAGTCCAGTCCATAGTGGATCTAACATAATAGTGAGAGTCCAGTCCATAGTGGATCCAACATAATAGTGTGAGAGTCCAGTCCATAGTGGATCTAACATAATAGTGTGAGTCCAGTCCATAGTGGATCTAACATAGTAGTGAGAGTCCAGTTCATAGTGGATCTAACATAATAGTGTGAGAGTCAAGTCCATAGTGGATCTAACATAATAGTGAGAGTCCAGTTCATAGTGGATCTAACATAATAGTGAGAGTCCAGTCCATAGTGGATCTAACATAATAGTGTGAGAGTACAGTCCATAGTGAATCTAACATAATAGTGTGAGAGTCCAGTCCATAGTGGATCTAACATACTAGTGAGAGTCCAGTCCATAGTGGATCTAACATAATAGTGAGAGTCCAGTCCATAGTGGATCTAACATAATAGTGTGAGAGTCCAGTCCATAGTGGATCTAACATAATAGCGTGAAAGTCCAGTCCATAGTGGATCTAACATAATAGTGTGAGAGTCCAGTCCATAGTGGATCTAACATAATAGTGTGAAAGTCCAGTCCATAGTGGATCTAACATAATAGTGAAAGTCCAGTCCATAGTGGATCTAACATAATAGTGAGAGTCCAGTCCATAGTGGATCTAACATAGTAGTGTGAGAGTCCAGTCCATAGTGGATCTAACATAATATTGTGAGAGTCCAGTCCATAGTGGATCTAACATAGTAGTGTGAGAGTCCAGTCCATAGTGGATCTAACATAATATTGTGAGAGTCCAGTCCATAGTGGATCTAACATAGTAGTGTGAGAGTCCAGTCCATAGTGGATCTAACATAATATTGTGAGAGTCCAGTCCATAGTGGATCTAACATAGTAGTGTGAGAGTCCAGTCCATAGTGGATCTAACATAATATTGTGAGAGTCCAGTCCATAGTGGATCTAACATAGTAGTGTGAGAGTCCAGTCCATAGTGGATCTGAAATAATATTGTGAGAGTCCAGTCCATAGTGGATCTAACATAATAGTGTGAGAGTCCAGTCCATAGTGGATCTAACATAATATTGTGAGAGTCCAGTCCATAGTGGATCTAACATAATAGTGTGAGAGTCCAGTCCATAGTGGATCTAACATAATAGTGAAGAGTCCAGTCCATAGTGGATCTAACATAATAGTGAGAGTCCAGTCCATAGTGGATCTAACATAATAGTGAGAGTCCAGTCCATAGTGGATCTAACATAATAGTGTTGGAGTCAAGTCCATAGTGGATCTAACATAATAGGGAGAGTCCAGTCCATAGTGGATCTAACATAATAGTGTGAGAGTCAAGTCCATAGCGGATCTAACATAATAGTGAAAGTCCAGTCCATAGTGGATCTAACATAATAGTGAGAGTCCAGTCCATAGTGGATCTAACATAATAGTGAGAGTCCAGTCCATAGTGGATCTAACATAATAGTGAGAGTCCAGTCCATAGTGGATCTAACATAATAGTGAGAGTCCAGTCCATAGTGGATCTAACATAATAGTGTGAGAGTCCAGTCCATAGTGGATCTAACATAATAGCGTGAAAGTCCAGTCCATAGTGGATCTAACATAATAGTGTGAGAGTCCAGTCCATAGTGGATCTAACATAATAGTGTGAAAGTCCAGTCCATAGTGGATCTAACATAATAGTGAAAGTCCAGTCCATAGTGGATCTAACATAATAGTGAGAGTCCAGTCCATAGTGGATCCAACATAATAGTGTGAGAGTCCAGTACATAGTGGATCTAACATAATAGTGAGAGTCCAGTTCGTAGTGGATCTAACATAATAGCGTGAAAGTCCAGTCCATAGTGGATCTAACATAATAGTGTGAGAGTCCAGTCCATAGTGGATCTAACATAATAGCGTGAAAGTCCAGTCCATAGTGGATCTAACATAATAGTGTGAGAGTCCAGTCCATAGTGGATCTAACATAATAGTGTGAAAGTCCAGTCCATAGTGGATCTAACATAATAGTGAAAGTCCAGTCCATAGTGGATCTAACATAATAGTGAGAGTCCAGTTCATAGTGGATCTAACATAATAATGTGAGAGTCAAGTCCATAGCGGATCTAACATAATAGTGTGAGAGTCCAGTCCATAGTGGATCTAACATAATAGTGAGAGTCCAGTCCATAGTGGATCTAACATAATAGTGAGAGTCCAGTCCATAGTGGATCTAACATAATAGTGTGAGAGTCCAGTCCATAGTGGATCTAACATAATAGCGTGAAAGTCCAGTCCATAGTGGATCTAACATAATAGTGTGAGAGTCCAGTCCATAGTGGATCTAACATAATAGTGTGAAAGTCCAGTCCATAGTGGATCTAACATAATAGTGAAAGTCCAGTCCATAGTGGATCTAACATAATAGTGAGAGTCCAGTCCATAGTGGATCCAACATAATAGTGTGAGAGTCCAGTACATAGTGGATCTAACATAATAGTGAGAGTCCAGTTCGTAGTGGATCTAACATAATGGTGAGAGTCCAGTTCATAGTGGATCTAACATAATAGTGTGAGAGTCCAGTCCATAGTGGATCTAACATAATAGTGAAAGTCCAGTCCATAGTGGATCTAACATAATAGTGAGAGTCCAGTCCATAGTGGATCTAACATAATAGTGTCAAAGTCCAGTCCATAGTGGATCTAACATAATAGTGAGAGTCCAGTCCATAGTGGATCCAACATAATAGTGTGAGAGTCCAGTCCATAGTGGATCTAACATAATAGTGTGAGTCCAGTCCATAGTGGATCTAACATAGTAGTGAGAGTCCAGTTCATAGTGGATCTAACATAATAGTGTGAGAGTCCAGTCCATAGTGGATCTAACATAATAGTGAAAGTCCAGTCCATAGTGGATCTAACATAATAGTGAGAGTCCAGTCCATAGTGGATCTAACATAATAGTGTCAAAGTCCAGTCCATAGTGGATCTAACATAATAGTGAGAGTCCAGTCCATAGTGGATCCAACATAATAGTGTGAGAGTCCAGTCCATAGTGGATCTAACATAATAGTGTGAGTCCAGTCCATAGTGGATCTAACATAGTAGTGAGAGTCCAGTTCATAGTGGATCTAACATAATAGTGTGAGAGTCAAGTCCATAGTGGATCTAACATAATAGTGAGAGTCCAGTTCATAGTGGATCTAACATAATAGTGAGAGTCCAGTCCATAGTGGATCTAACATAATAGTGTGAGAGTACAGTCCATAGTGAATCTAACATAATAGTGTGAGAGTCCAGTCCATAGTGGATCTAACATACTAGTGAGAGTCCAGTCCATAGTGGATCTAACATAATAGTGAGAGTCCAGTCCATAGTGGATCTAACATAATAGTGTGAGAGTCCAGTCCATAGTGGATCTAACATAATAGCGTGAAAGTCCAGTCCATAGTGGATCTAACATAATAGTGTGAGAGTCCAGTCCATAGTGGATCTAACATAATAGTGTGAAAGTCCAGTCCATAGTGGATCTAACATAATAGTGAAAGTCCAGTCCATAGTGGATCTAACATAATAGTGAGAGTCCAGTCCATAGTGGATCTAACATAATAGTGTGAGAGTCCAGTCCATAGTGGATCTAACATAATATTGTGAGAGTCCAGTCCATAGTGGATCTAACATAATAGTGTGAGAGTCCAGTCCATAGTGGATCTAACATAATAGTGAAGAGTCCAGTCCATAGTGGATCTAACATAATAGTGAGAGTCCAGTCCATAGTGGATCTAACATAATAGTGAGAGTCCAGTCCATAGTGGATCTAACATAATAGTGTTGGAGTCAAGTCCATAGTGGATCTAACATAATAGGGAGAGTCCAGTCCATAGTGGATCTAACATAATAGTGTGAGAGTCAAGTCCATAGCGGATCTAACATAATAGTGAAAGTCCAGTCCATAGTGGATCTAACATAATAGTGAGAGTCCAGTCCATAGTGGATCTAACATAATAGTGAGAGTCCAGTCCATAGTGGATCTAACATAATAGTGAGAGTCCAGTCCATAGTGGATCTAACATAATAGTGAGAGTCCAGTCCATAGTGGATCTAACATAATAGTGTGAGAGTCCAGTCCATAGTGGATCTAACATAATAGCGTGAAAGTCCAGTCCATAGTGGATCTAACATAATAGTGTGAGAGTCCAGTCCATAGTGGATCTAACATAATAGTGTGAAAGTCCAGTCCATAGTGGATCTAACATAATAGTGAAAGTCCAGTCCATAGTGGATCTAACATAATAGTGAGAGTCCAGTCCATAGTGGATCCAACATAATAGTGTGAGAGTCCAGTACATAGTGGATCTAACATAATAGTGAGAGTCCAGTTCGTAGTGGATCTAACATAATAGCGTGAAAGTCCAGTCCATAGTGGATCTAACATAATAGTGTGAGAGTCCAGTCCATAGTGGATCTAACATAATAGCGTGAAAGTCCAGTCCATAGTGGATCTAACATAATAGTGTGAGAGTCCAGTCCATAGTGGATCTAACATAATAGTGTGAAAGTCCAGTCCATAGTGGATCTAACATAATAGTGAAAGTCCAGTCCATAGTGGATCTAACATAATAGTGAGAGTCCAGTTCATAGTGGATCTAACATAATAATGTGAGAGTCAAGTCCATAGCGGATCTAACATAATAGTGTGAGAGTCCAGTCCATAGTGGATCTAACATAATAGTGAGAGTCCAGTCCATAGTGGATCTAACATAATAGTGAGAGTCCAGTCCATAGTGGATCTAACATAATAGTGTGAGAGTCCAGTCCATAGTGGATCTAACATAATAGCGTGAAAGTCCAGTCCATAGTGGATCTAACATAATAGTGTGAGAGTCCAGTCCATAGTGGATCTAACATAATAGTGTGAAAGTCCAGTCCATAGTGGATCTAACATAATAGTGAAAGTCCAGTCCATAGTGGATCTAACATAATAGTGAGAGTCCAGTCCATAGTGGATCCAACATAATAGTGTGAGAGTCCAGTACATAGTGGATCTAACATAATAGTGAGAGTCCAGTTCGTAGTGGATCTAACATAATGGTGAGAGTCCAGTTCATAGTGGATCTAACATAATGGTGAGAGTCCAGTCCATAGTGGATCTAACATAATAGTGTGAGAGTCCAGTCCATAGTGGATCTAACATAATAGTGAAAGTCCAGTCCATAGTGGATCTAACATAATAGTGAGAGTCCAGTCCATAGTGGATCTAACATAATAGTGTCAAAGTCCAGTCCATAGTGGATCTAACATAATAGTGAGAGTCCAGTCCATAGTGGATCCAACATAATAGTGTGAGAGTCCAGTCCATAGTGGATCTAACATAATAGTGTGAGTCCAGTCCATAGTGGATCTAACATAGTAGTGAGAGTCCAGTTCATAGTGGATCTAACATAATAGTGTGAGAGTCAAGTCCATAGTGGATCTAACATAATAGTGAGAGTCCAGTTCATAGTGGATCTAACATAATAGTGAGAGTCCAGTCCATAGTGGATCTAACATAATAGTGTGAGAGTACAGTCCATAGTGAATCTAACATAATAGTGTGAGAGTCCAGTCCATAGTGGATCTAACATACTAGTGAGAGTCCAGTTCATAGTGGATCTAACATAAT
The DNA here is from genome assembly GCF_033978785.1 of Entelurus aequoreus. NCBI lineage: Eukaryota > Metazoa > Chordata > Actinopteri > Syngnathiformes > Syngnathidae > Entelurus > Entelurus aequoreus. The sequence goes on from NC_084755.1 coordinate 33,382,387, forward strand.
AGTGAGAGTCCAGTCCATAGTGGATCTAACATAATAGTGTGAGAGTCAAGTCCATAGCGGATCTAACATAAGAGTGAAAGTCCAGTCCATAGTGGATCTAACATAATAGTGAGAGTCCAGTCCATAGTGGATCTAACATAATAGTGTTAGAGTCAAGTCCATAGTGGATCTAACATAATAGGGAGAGTCCAGTCCATAGTGGATCTAACATAATAGTGTGAGAGTCCAGTCCATAGTGGATCTAACATAATAGTGAGAGTCCAGTCCATAGTGGATCTAACATAATAGTGAGAGTCCAGTCCATAGTGGATCCAACATAATAGTGTGAGAGTCCAGTCCATAGTGGATCTAACATAATAGTGAAAGTCCAGTCCATAGTGGATCTAACATAATAGTGAGAGTCCAGTCCATAGTGGATCTAACATAATAGTGTGAGAGTCCAGTCCATAGTGGATCTAACATAATAGTGTGAAAGTCCAGTCCATAGTGGATCTAACATAATAGTGAGAGTCCAGTCCATAGTGGATCCAACATAATAGTGTGAGAGTCCAGTCCATAGTGGATCTAACATAATAGTGAAAGTCCAGTCCATAGTGGATCTAACATAATAGTGAGAGTCCAGTCCATAGTGGATCTAACATAATAGTGTGAGAGTCCAGTCCATAGTGGATCTAACATAATAGTGTGAAAGTCCAGTCCATAGTGGATCTAACATAATAGTGAGAGTCCAGTCCATAGTGGATCTAACATAATAGTGTGAAAGTCCAGTCCATAGTGGATCTAACATAATAGTGAGAGTCCAGTCCATAGTGGATCTAACATAATAGTGAGAGTCCAGGCCATAGTGGATCTAACATAATAGTGAGAGTCCAGTCCATAGTGGATCTAACATAATAGTGAGAGTCCAGTCCATAGTGGATCTAACATAATAGTGTGAGAGTCCAGTCCATAGTGGATCTAACATAATATTGTGAGAGTCCAGTCCATAGTAGATCTAACATAATAGTGTGAGAGTCCAGTCCATAGTGGATCTAACATAATAGTGAGAGTCCAGTCCATAGTGGATCTAACATAATAGTGTGAGAGTCCAGTCCATAGTGGATCTAACATAATATTGTGAGAGTCCAGTCCATAGTGGATCTAACATAATAGTGTGAGAGTCCAGTCCATAGTGGATCTAACATAATAGTGAGAGTCCAGTCCATAGTGGATCTAACATAATAGTGTGAAAGTCCAGTCCATAGTGGATCTAACATAATAGTGAGAGTCCAGTCCATAGTGGATCTAACATAATAGTGAGAGTCCAGTCCATAGTGGATCTAACATAATAGTGAGAGTCCAGTCCATAGTGGATCTAACATAATAGTGAGAGTCCAGTCCATAGTGGATCTAACATAATAGTGTGAGAGTCCAGTCCATAGTGGATCTAACATAATATTGTGAGAGTCCAGTCCATAGTGGATCTAACATAATAGTGTGAGAGTCCAGTCCATAGTGGATCTAACATAATATTGTGAGAGTCCAGTCCATAGTGGATCTAACATAATAGTGTGAGAGTCCAGTCCATAGTGGATCTAACATAATAGTGAGAGTCCAGTCCATAGTGGATCTAACATAATAGTGTGAAAGTCCAGTCCATAGTGGATCTAACATAATAGTGAGAGTCCAGTCCATAGTGGATCTAACATAATAGTGAGAGTCCAGTCCATAGTGGATCTAACATAATAGTGAGAGTCCAGTCCATAGTGGATCTAACATAATAGTGAGAGTCCAGTCCATAGTGGATCTAACATAATAGTGTGAGAGTCCAGTCCATAGTGGATCTAACATAATATTGTGAGAGTCCAGTCCATAGTGGATCTAACATAATAGTGTGAGAGTCCAGTCCATAGTGGATCTAACATAATATTGTGAGAGTCCAGTCCATAGTGGATCTAACATAATAGTGTGAGAGTCCAGTCCATAGTGGATCTAACATAATAGTGAGTCGGCCAGCAAGAGACCATCCCGAGCGGAGACGGGTCAGCAGCGCAGAGATGTCCCCAACCGATGCACAGGCGAGCGGTCCACCCCGGGTCCTGACTCTGGACAGCCAGCACTTCATCCATGGCCACCGGACCTGTGTCCCCCCCCCCCACCCCCCCTCCACAAGGGAGAGGGGGGCAGAGAAGAAACGGCAGATCAACTGGTCTAAAAAGGGGGTCTATTTAAAGGCTAGAGTATACAAATGAGTTTTAAGATGGGACTTAAATGCTTCTACTGAGGTAGCATCTCTAACTGTTGCTGCTAGAACATTCCATAGTACTGGAGCCCCAATAGAAAACGCTCTATAGCCCGCAGACTTTCTTTGGGCTCTGGGAATCACTTATAAGCCGGAGTTCTTTGAACGCAGATTTGATATGATATGGTACAACACAATGGGCAAGATAGGATGGAGCTAGACCGTGTACTATTTGATACGTAAGTAGTAAAACCTTAATTCTATCAAGCACTCTGCCTGAACAAATATTTGATATTTGCTTCAGTTGGTAAACCTTTGACCCACTCTCCTTCTCAACTGGACCAACTTCACAAATGTTTACTTTGGATTACCATGACAAGTTTTTGTTTTCTCACAACCATGAATAAAAGGCCGGAAGCTACTACCAATATTGCGGTATCGCTGTGATACCGGGTACCAATACTGCATATTTACATTGATACCAATAATTTTTCTCATTGGATGAGTTTGTGATTTACCTTAAATTTGATGTTTAGTATCGGAACAACATACAAGGCAACAATTGAACAATACAGTCTTACAAGTTCTAGACTACTGCAACACACTTCTTGTCGGGATCCCCAGCAAGAACATCCAGAAGCTGCGATACATAGAGAATAGTGCTGCTAGGATCCTGATGAGAGTGTGGAAATACGACCATATGACACCAATTCTCAAATCCCTTCACTGGCTTCGTGTTCCACTCAGGATTGAATACAAAGTCTCCCTACTAACCCACCAGTGCCTCCATGGAAATGCCCCCCCTCTACCTCAAAGAACTACTCACCCCCAAATCCTCCACACGACACCTCCGCTCCGGACAGGCTAACCTCCTCCAATCTCCGAGGACAAAGCTACGAACAATGGGAGACCGGGCTTTCTGCTCCGCCGCTCCCAGTCTGTGGAACGCTCTCCCTGACCACCTGAGGGCACCACAGACTGTGGATGCTTTTTTTTTTAGATATATGCGTACTAGTTCTAGCTATTTGGCTGTTCTAGTTTTTCTTTTTATTTCTTTTTTATTATCTTTTTATTTTATTTTTTTAATACACTGTAGCACTTTGCGGTTGTTTAGTCGATGTAAAGTGCTTTTTTACAAATAAAATCTATTATGAAGTTTCTTTGGTCTTGTAAAAATGGGACCCGTTACCTCCCTGCTTGGCACTCAGCATCAAGGGTTGGAATTGGGGGTTAAAGCACCAAAAATTATTCCCGAGCGCGGCCGCCGCTGCTGCTCACTGCTCCCCTCACCTCCCAGGGGGTGGAACACGTCAAATGCAGAGGGTAATTTCACCACACCTAGTGTGTGTGTGGCTATCAGTGGTACTTTTACTTTATCTTAACTTAGCTCAAAACACTAAAACAATCGGCATTTTAAATTAATTTAAATCAATTCCATCTGTGCTTTCCACCCCAAAACAGCACAATTTTAACATGTAAAATGCCTTTTTATGAAGGAAAAATAAATGGTATGAAAACAGATCAATATAATGTACTACTAGCAACTACAGTAGATTTATAAAGTAATGTAATATTAATGTACCTTGGAAAATGGACGTCTACAGTATCTCCTTCCAGCGGCTTCTCCATATTTTCGTGAATAAATGTTCGCAGTATAGATATTTTGGTATTTTTGCCTGGAATTGTTCATGTTTCTGTTTTTTTTTTCTTCTTTAATTCAGCAATGCCACTGCTAGCGAGTAAGATCGGATGTTTTGGGCGGATTTCACTGTGGCGGTTGCTACGACAATTAATGACAAGGACGCGTGTGACTCCAATTTTTGCTTGTTACTTAAAGCAAAACAATTAGTAGACGGACAACTCTTATCTCAAAACACTCTTAAGTTGAGGCACCACCGTGTATAAATATGATATAAGGCAATGGACGATGTAAACAAAATACGACAAAACCATTTTTATGCCTAAAAAAATCCTTAATTTAGCCAAAAAAGACAGAGTATTATTTTTTATTTTTTTAAACGCAATAGATTGAAGCTGCAAACTTAGAAGTGTCATGTGGCGAGAGACGACTGTAATACAATTATTTTATTACATACAATATTTGAGTGAAATAAGTCAACAAAAGAAAAAAACTGCTATTGACTTATTCAAATTTTGCAACCATTTTTATGCCTGAAAAAATCCTTAATTTAGACAAAAAAGACAGGTTATTATTTTAAAAAATAATAATAATTAAAAAAAAAAAACGCAATAGATTGAAGCTGCTAACTTAGAAGTGTCATGTGGCGAGAGACGACTGTAATACAATTATTATATTACAAACAATATTTGAGTGAAATAAAGTCAAAAGTGCAAAATAAGTCGACAAAAGAAAAAAAATACTGCTATTGACTCATTCAAATGTTGCAACCATTTTTATGCCTGAAAAAATCCTTAATTTAGCCAATAAAGACAGGGTATTATTTAAAAAAAAAACCGCAATAGATAGAAGCTGCGAACTTAGAAGTGTCATGTGGCGAGAGACGACTGTAATACAATTATTTTATTACATACAATATTTGAGTGAAATAAAGTCAACAAAAGAAAAATACTGCTATTGACTCATTCAAATTTTGCAACCATTTTTATGCCTGAAAAAATCCTTAATTTAGCCAAAAAAGACAGGTTATTATTTTAAAAAATAATAATAATTTAAAAAAAACAAAACGCAATAGATTGAAGCTGCAAACTTAGAAGTGTCATGTGGCGAGAGACGACTGTAATACAATTATTATATTACAAACAATATTTGAGTGAAATAAAGTCAAAAGTGCAAAATAAGTCGACAAAAGAAAAAATACTGCTATTGACTCATTCAAATGTTGCAACCATTTTTATGCCTGAAAAAAATCCTTAATTTAGCCAAAAAAGACAGGTCATTATTTTTTTTAAAAACGCAATAGATTGAAGCTGCAAACTTAGAAGTGTCATGTGGCGAGAGACGACTGTAATACAATTATTTTATTACATACAATATTTGAGTGAAATAAAGTCAACAAAAGAAAAAAAATGCTATTGACTCATTCAAATTTTGCAACCATTTTTATGCCTGAAAAAATCCTTAATTTAGCCAAAAAAGACAGGTTATTATTTTAAAAAATAATAATAATTAAAAAAAAAAAAAACGCAATAGATTGAAGCTGCAAACTTAGAAGTGTCATGTGGCGAGAGACGACTGTAATACAATTATTATATTACAAACAATATTTGAGTGAAATAAAGTCAAAAGTGCAAAATAAGTCGACAAAAGAAAAAATACTGCTATTGACTCATTCAAATGTTGCAACCATTTTTATGCCTGAAAAAAATCCTTAATTTAGCCAAAAAAGACAGGTTATTATTAAAAAAAATAAATAAATAAAAAAAAATAAACGCAATAGATAGAAGCTGCGAACTTAGAAGTGTCGTGTGGCAAGAGACGACTGTAATACAATTATTTTATTACATACAATATTTGAGTGAAATAAGTCAACAAAAGAAAAATGATGCTATTGACTCATTCAAATTTTGCAACCATTTTTTTGCCTGAAAAAATCCTTAATATAGCCAAAAAATACAGTTTTTTTTTTTTTAAACAACAAAGAAAACGCAATAGATTGAAGCTGCAATCTTAGAAGTTTACAATTATTACATTATTATTTTATTATTATTTTATTACAAACAATATTTGAGTGAAATAAATCAACAAAAGAAAAAAACTGCTATCGACTCATTCAAATTTTGCAACCATTTTATGCCTGAAAAAATCCTTAATTTAGCCCAAAAAAGACAAGGTATTATTTAAATTTTTTTAAAAAACGCAATAGATTGAAGCTGCAAACTTAGAAGTGTCATGTGGCGAGAGATGACTGTAATACAATTATTTTATTACAAACAATATTTGAGTGAAATAAAGTCAAAAGTGCAAAATAAGTCGAGAAAAGAAAAAAAAAATGCTATTGACTCGTTAAAATTTTGCAACCATTTTTTTGCCTGAAAAAATCCTTAATTTAGCCAAAAAAGACAGGTCATTACTTTAAAAAAAAAAAAAAAACGCAATAGATTGAAGCTGCTAACTTAGAAGTGTCATGTGGCGAGAGACAACTGTAATACAATTATTTTATTACAAACAATATTTGAGTGAAATAAAGTCAAAAGTGCAAAATAAGTCGACAAAAGAAAAAAAAACTGCTATTGACTCATTCAAATTTTGCAACCATTTTTATGCCTGAAAAAATCCTTAATTTATCCAAAAAAGACAGGTTATTATTAAAAAAAAAAAAAAACGCAATAGATTGAAGCTGCAGACTTAGAAGTGTCATGTGGCGAGAGACGACTGTTATACAATTATTTTATTACATACAATATTTGAGTGAAATAAGTCAACAAAAGAAAAATACTGCTATTGACTCATTCAAATTATGCAACCATTTTTATGCCTGAAAAAATCCTTAATTTAGCCAAAAAAGACAGGTTATTATTTAAAAAAATAATAATTAAAAAAACAAAACGCAATAGATAGAAGCTGCGAACTTAGAAGTGTCATGTGTCGAGAGACGACTGTAATACAATTATTTTATTACATACAATATTTGAGTGAAATAAGTCAACAAAAGAAAAATACTGCTATTGACTCATTCAAATTTTGCAACCATTTTTTTGCCTGAAAAAATCCTTAATTTAGCCAAAAAATACAGGTTATTATTTTTTTTTTAAACAACAAAGAAAACGCAATAGATTGAAGCTGCAAACTTAGAAGTTTACAATTATTACATTATTATTTTATTATTATTTTATTACAAACAATATTTGAGTGAAATGAATCAACAAAAGAAAAAAACTGCTATTGACTCATTAAAATTTTGCAACCATTTTATGCCTGAAAAAATCCTTAATTTAGCCCAAAAAAGACAAGGTATTATTTAAATTTGAAAAAAAAAACCGCAATAGATTGAAGCTGCAAACTTAGAAGTGTCATGTGGCGAGAGACGACTGTAAGATCGGTAGGTTGTGAGTTCAAATCCCGACCAGACTATAAAAATGGGACCCATTACCTCCCTGCTTGGCACTCAGCATCAAGGGTTGGAATTGGGGGTTAAATCACCAAAAATTATTCCCGGGCGTGGCTACGCTGCTGCCCACTGCTCCCCTCACCTCCCAGGGGGTGAACAAGGGGATGGGTCAAATGCAGAGGACAAATTTCACCACGCCTAGTGTGTGTGTGACAATCATTGGTACTTTAACTTTTAACTTTAACTTAATACAATTATTTTATTACAAACAATATTTGAGTGAAATAAGTCAAACAAAAGAAAAAAAAACTGCTATTGACTCATTCAAATTTTGCAACCATTTTATGCCTGAAAAAATCCTTAATTTAGCCAAAAAAGACAGGTTATTATTTAAAAAAAAACAAAAAACGCAATAGATTGAAGCTGCAAACTTAGAAGTGTCATGTGGCGAGAGACGACTGTAATACAATTATTTTGTTACAAACAATATTTGAGTGAAATAAGTCGACAAAAGAAAAAAACTGCTATTGACTCATTCAAATTTTGCAACCATTTTTATGCCTGAAAAAATCCTTAATTTAGCCAAAAAAGACAGGTTATTATTTAAAAAAAAAAAAAAAAAAAAGCAATAGGTTGAGGCTGCAAACTTAGAAGCGTCATGTGGTGAGAGACGACTGTAATACAATTATTTTATTACAAACAATATTTGAGTGAAATAAGTCAAGTGCAAAATAAGTCAACAAAAGAAAAAAACTGTCATAGACTCAATCAAATTTTGCAACCATTTTATGCCTGAAAAAATCCTTAATTTAGCCCAAAAAAGACAAGGTATTATTTAAATAAATAAAAAACGCAATAGATTGAAGCTGCAAACTTAGAAGTGTCATGTGGCGAGAGACGACTGTAATACAATTATTTTATTACAAACAATATTTGAGTGAAAAAAAGTCAAAAGTGCAAAACAAGTCGACAAAAGAAAAAAAAAACTGCTATTGACTCATTCAAATTTTGCAACCATTTTTATGCCTGAAAAAATCCTTAATTTAGCCAAAAAACACAGAGTATTATTTTTTTTAGTTAGCGAGAGACGACTGTAATACAATTATTTTATTACAAACAATATTTGAGTGAAATAAATCAACAAAAGAAAAATACTGCTATTAACTCATTCAAATTTTGCAACCATTTTTATGCCTGAAAAAAATCCTTAATTTAGCCAAAATAAGACGGTATTATTTAAAAAAATTAATTAAAAAAACGCAATTGATTGAAGCTGCAAACTTAGAAGTGTCATGTGGCGAGAGACTGTAATACAATTATTTTAGTACAAACAATATTTGAGTGAAATAAGTCAAACAAAAGAAAAAAAACTGCTATTGACTCATTCAAATTTTGCAACCATATTTATGCCTGAAAAAATCCTTAATTTAGCCAAAAAAGACAGGTTATTATTTAAAAACAACGGGGGAAAAAAACGCAATAGATTGAAGCTGCAAACTTAGAAGTGTCATGTGGCGAGAGACGACTGTAATACAATTATTATATTACAAACAATATTTGAGTGAAATAAAGTCAAAAGTGCAAAATAAGTCGACAAAAGAAAAAATACTGCTATTGACTCATTCAAATGTTGCAACCATTTTTATGCCTGAAAAAATCCTTAATTTAGCCAAAAAACACAGAGTATTATTTTTTTTTAGTTTAAAAACACAATAGATTGAAGCTGCAAACTTAGAAGTGTCATGTGGCGAGAGACGACTGTAATACAATTATTTTATTACAAACAATATTTGAGTGAAATAAGTCAACAAAAGAAAAAAACTGCTATTAACTCATTCAAATTTTGCAACCATTTTTATGCCTGAAAAAATCCTTAATTTAGCCAAAAAAGACAGGTTATTATTTAAAAAAAAAAAAAAAAACGCAAAAGATTGAGGCTGCAAACTTAAAAGCGTCATGTGGCGAGAGATGACTGTAATACAATTATTTTAGTACAAACAATATTTGAGTGAAATAAGTCAAACAAAAGAAAAAAAACCTGCTATTGACTCATTCAAATTTTGCAACCATATTTATGCCTGAAAAAATCCTTAATTTAGCCAAAAAAGACAGGTTATTATTAAAAAAAACACACAAAAAACGCAATAGATTGAAGCTGCAAATTTAAAAGCGTCATGTGGCGAGAGATGACTGTAATACAATGATTTTATTACAAACAATATTTGAGTGAAATAAGTCAGCAAAAGAAAAATACTGCTATTGACTCATTCAAATTTTGCAACCATTTTTATGCCTGAAAAAATCCTTAATTTAGCCAAAAAAGACAGGTTATTATTTAAAAAAAAAAAAAAAACCACAAAAGATTGAGGCTGCAAACTTAGAAGCGTCATGTGGCGAGAGACGACTGTAATACAATTATTTTAGTACAAACACTATTTGAGTGAAATAAGTCAAACAAAAGAAAAAAAAACCTGCTATTGACTCATTCAAATTTTGCAACCATATTTATGCCTGAAAAAATGCTTAATTTAGCCAAAAAAGAAAGTTATTACTTTAAAAAAACCAAAAAAACGCAATAGATTGAAGCTGCAAATTTAGAAGCGTCCTGTGGCGAGAGATGACTGTAATACAATTATTTTATTACAAACAATATTTGAGTGAAATAAAGTCAAAAGTGCAAAATAAGTCGACAAAAGAAAAAAAACTTATTTTGACTCCTTCAAATTTTAATAAAACCCCTCCTCAGTTGTTTTGCATTTAACCGTATAAAGTATAAAACAATGAAAAACATACAAATTATGTTTTAAAAAAATTTTGTTTTAGTTTTTTGCAAACCTCATGTTCCGAATAAACTGAAACTGAACTGAACTGAAAGACCAGCAGCTGCCACTGCAATACAGCCTGTGCTACATTGCACAATAATAACAATTATACAAATAGATAAAATAAGATAAAAATATGTTCATACTAAACATACTTGTTTTAAATGTATGTAAATTATTTTTAGTATTAAAATATACATATATATGCATCATCAGAAAAATGCAAATGATATGTCACATTGACCACGTTACTTGGTATCGGATCGACAGCGACGTTCGCAGTATCGCCCACCCGTAACTTCCGCCCAGCGACTCTGTTGTTGTCACGAGCAGGACGCCCAGGCCACGCCCCTTCATGAATAATTCATCACCCTCCCTCCGCCAGAGCAGGCTCGTGCCAGAGAGGCTTCCCAGGCGTTCGTTAGGCGGGCTCTACGTTTCACCGGTAAAACCCTCCGCCGCCGTACTATCGCCGCTCCCTCCGTCGTTAAAGGACATGAAAACACCCAGCAACGGCTGGGGCGTGGGAGTTGGCCTCCGGCAGCTTTTCTGCCGGTGTGTTTACCGCCGGAGAAGACGCAGCGAGGGCTTGACATCACCCCGACCGTGACCGACCTATTATCTGCCATTAATGACGCCATTTGTATCCACGCTGGAGTGAAGACCAACACTCAGGTGAGCCACGGTAAGTCTCTTCAAATTATTATATACAATATCACCAGGGCTATATTTTTCATGTCGCGGAAATTATTATGATAGAAAAGGGAGATTCATTTATTTATTTATTTTCATTTATTTTTTATCATGTGTATTTAGTCTTTCACTGAATGAACAGCCCACTGACACATTTACACTTACAACTTAAGAATAATAAACGTGTGTGTGGGTGTGTGTGTGTTCGTGTTCTTGTATTTCCACCCTTCTTGAGACGTCAACAAGAAAAAGTACCTTCCATATGAAGTTAGTACCGAAATCATGGTCCTAGTACGGAAAAATATTGCATCTAATAGAGAATGTCTCATTTGCACCCCTGGTGGTGAAATCTATCAAAATGAGGGTGGTCACCCCCAAAAAATTGACTGTCAACATATGAAATAACAAGTGTGTGTAAAAATTTAAAGTGCTCCCCCTCTGGCCAACATATGTCATAACACGTGTGTGTAAGAAATTGAAATGCGGGTGAAAATGTTGGTCAAAATTGATGAAAAAAATAAAATAAATATGTGTATAGAGACATACTGTGATAACTTGAAGTAAATAATGAAGATTAAAAAGCAATTACCAACAAAACATTAAAAAATATATATATATATATATATATATATTAACTAAAACCAGTTTTTTTCTTACAATGTGTCGACTTTTTTCTTATAAAATTGGGAACAATTTCTCATATGCTTTCTGTTTCTGTAATATTGCAATATTTTCTCGTAAAAATTATTACTTTTTAATTAAAAATGGCGACATTTGTCATGTAAAATTCTGACTTTTATCACAATATTGCCAATTTTTTTGTTGTTCTTGTAAAATAGTGACATTTTTTGAGTAAAATGATGACTTTTGTCATAAAATTCCGATTATTATTATAATATAATATTGTCAAAATGTTCAAGTTTTCTGATAAAATCGTGACTTTTGTCGAGTAAAATTACGACTCCTTTCATAAATTGCCAAAATGTTAAGCTTTTCTTGTAAAATTGCGACTGTTATTGAGTAAAATTCCAACTTTTATCATAATTTGGAACAAATGTTCAGTTTGTCTTGTAAAATTTTGACTTGCATTGAGTAAAATTATGACTTTTATTATAATGCTGCCAAAATTCTAAGTTTTTCTTGTGAAATTGTGACTTTTTTTGGTGAAATTCCAACTCATTTTTCACAACTAGCTTTTTTATATCTGCATAGTATGTATATATTATTAATGTTGTAAATACTCTTCTTTATATATCTAGAAAGGGTGATCCTAAAGAGGGAGGCATTTTTCGGAGGTCTCAAGAAGGTAACAAATACAAGAGAGTGTGTGCGTGTTCTTGTATTTCTTCCCTTCTTGAGACGTCAACAAGAAAAAGTACCTTCCATATGAAGTTAGTACCTAAATCATGGTCCTAGTACGGAAACATATTGCATCTAATAGAGAATGTCTCATTTGCACCCCTGGTGGTGAAATCTATCAAAATTAGTGTGGTCCCCCCCAAAAAATTGTCTGTCAACATATGAAATAACAAGTGTGTGTAAAAATGTAAAGTGCTCCCCCTCTGGCCAACATATGTCATAACCAGTGACGTGCGGTGAGGTTCATGGCTGGTGAGGCACTGACTTCATCACAGTCAGATTTACAAACATATGAACCCTAAAGAGTATCTTATTCACCATTTGATTGGCAGCAGTTAACGGATTATGTTTAAAAGCTCATACTCATACACTTTATAGTGTCATCACTGGATACATATAACAATTTTTAATTAATTTTTTTTCTTTTTACATTTTTTTTCTTTCCATGATGGCACGTGAGGCCCCGCCTCACCTGCCTCCCCTGCCTCCCCTGACTGCACGTCACTGGTCACAACACGTGTGTGTAAGAAATTGAAATGCGGGCGAAAATGTTGGTCAAAATTGATCAAAAAAATTAAATAAATATGTATATAGAGACATACTGTAATAACTTGAAGTAAATAATGAAGATTAAAAACCAATTACCAACAAAACATTTTAAAACATTATGTATATTAACTAAAAGCAGTCTTTTTCTTGCAATGTGTCAACTTTTTTCTTATAAAATTGGGAACAATTTCTCATATTCTTTCTGTTTCTGTAATATTGCAATATTTTCTCGTAAAATTATAACTTTTTAATGTAAAATTATTACTTTTTAATTCAAAGTGGTGACATTTGTCAAATAAAATTCTGACTTTTATCACAATATTGCCAATTTTTTGTTGTCCTTGTAAAATAGTGAACATTTTTGAGTAAAATGATGACTTTTGTCATAATTTTGCCAAGTAAAATTCCGATTATTATTATAATATTGCCAAAATGTTAAAGTTTTCTGATAAAATTGTCACTTTTGTCGAGTAAAATTACGAGTCTTTTCATAAATTGCCAAAATTTTAAGCTTTTCTTGTAAAATTGCGACTGTTATTGAGTAAAATTCCAACTTTTATCATAATTTTGAACAAATGTTCAGCTTTTCTTGTAAAATTTTGACTTGCGTTGAGTAAAATTATGACTTTTATTGTAATACTGCCAAAAAGTTTTTCCTGTTAAATTGTGACCTTTTTTTTGTGAAATTCCAACTCATTTTTCACAACTAGCTTTTTTATATCTGCATAGTATGTATATATTATTAATGTTGTAAATACAAATATTTATATATATAGAAAGGGTGGTCCTAAAGAGGGAGGCATTTTTCGGAGGTCTCAAGAAGGTAACAAATACAAGAGTGTGTGTTTGTGTGTGTATGTGTGTGTGTTCTTGTATTTCTACCCTTCTTGAGACGTCAACAAGAAAAAGTACCTTCCATATGGGGACCGGTGAACAAGTTAGTACCGAAATCATGGTCCCAGTACGGAAAAATATTGCGTCTATTAGAGAATGTCTCATTTGCACCCCTGGTGGTGAAATCTATCATAATTAGTGTGGTCCCCCAAAAAATTTACTGTCAACATATGAAATAACAAGTGTGTGTAAAAAATTTAAGTGCTCCGCCTCTGGCCAACATGTGTAATAACAGGTCATAAGCCATAAGCCAATTTTTTTGTTGTTCTTGTAAAATATTGAAATCTTTTGAGTAAAATGATGACTTTTGTCATCATTTAGCCAAGTAAAATTCCGATTATTGCTATAATAATGCCAAAATGTTAGTTTTCTGATAAAATTGTGACTTTTGTCGAGTAAAATTACGACTCCTTTCATAAATTGCCAACATTTTAAGCTTTTCTTGTAAAATTGCGACTGTTATTGAGTAAAATTCCAACTTTTATCATAATTTTGAACAAATGTTCAGTTTTTCTTGTAAAATTTTGACTTGCGTTGAGTAAAATTGTGACTTTTATCATAATACTGCCAAAATTCTAAGTTTTTCTTGTGAAATTGTGACCTTTTTTTGTGAAATTCCAACTCATTTTTCACAACTAGCTTTTTTATATCCGCATAGTATGTATACATTATTAATGTTGTAAATAAAAATCTTTATATACTGTATCTAGAAAGGGTGGTCCTAAAGAGGTAGGCATTTTTCCGAGGTCTCAAGAAGGTAACAAATACAAGAGTGTGTGTGTGTGTGTGATATTGCATGTTGATTTTTCCTCACACCGCTCAAGCCAAGCTGGTGGTTACCAGTTGTTTTGACAGGAAGCAAATCCTTTGTGAGGAAATGACGGGATTATCCCGACCCGAATGATAACATACGCCCCTTCCTTCTTCCACAGTGCCTCTGAATGTGTTGTTGTGTGTTCTCTAGCTATCTAGCTATCGTCATTATCAGTCCTTCTGTCACCTGTTTGTCTCTCCGTCCAATCGGTCATCAAAACATAGTCATCCAACCATCATCAACCTGTAGTCCATATATCAATCACGTCATCCATTGACTTATCCGTCCATCATTTAAAGATGATCATTTGTCAATCCGTCATCCATTTATCCACCATCCACCCAAACAGCCTTCCTACGGTATATTCACCAATCTATTCGTTCATTCATTCATTAATCTATTACCAACCGTCCAGCTGTATTCCATTTATTAAACTAGTTATCTGTACATCCTTTCATCAACCCATCTTTCCAAACATCCGTGTATCCACCCCATTATCAACATCCATCCGTCAACTACAGTGTTGACTTATCCGTCCATCATTCAAAGATCAACTTTTGTCCATCTGTCATATCCATTTATTTACCATTCATCCAAACATCGTCATCTGATTATCCACCATTCAGTACAGTACGTTTACCCGTCCGTTCATTCAATAATTTATACATTTATTCATTCATTCATTCATCCAACCATCACCAACCATCCATCCGTCATCCATTGACTTATCCGTTTGTCCATCATTCAAACATTGTCGTTTGTCCATCAGTCATCCATTTATCTACATCTATCCAAACACCATCATCTGACCATCCATCATAGGGTACATTTACCAATTAATTAATTTGTTCCTTCATCCAACCACCACCGACCATCTACCCGTCATCTATTGACTTATCTGTTGGTCCATCACTCAAACATTGTCATTTGTCCATCAGTCATCCATTTATCTACATCCATCCGAACACCCTCATCTGACCATCCATCATACTGTATATTTGCCAGTTATTTCATTCATTCATTCATCTTTTACCAGCTGCCCAGCTCTAGTTCGTTTATCAAATTTGTTATTTGTCCATCGTTTTATCAATCCATGTTTCCAAAAATCCATCCATCCACACATTATCAAGAACCATCCGTCATCTATTGACTTATCCATCCATCATTCAAAGATACTCATTCGTCCATCCGTCATATCAATTTATTTACCATTCATCCAAACACCATCATCTGACCATCTGTCATACAGTACAGTATATGTACCGATCCATTCATTCATTTATACATTTATTCATTCATTCATTTAACCATTAACATCCGTCCATCCGTCACCCATTGACTTATCCGTTTGTCCCATCATTCATACATTGTCATTCATCCGTCAGTCATCCATTTATCTACCATCCATCCAAACACCATCATCTGACTATCTATCATACAGTATATTTACCAATTAATTAATTCATTCATTCATTCATTCATCGATCAACAACCGTCCGGTTGCAGTCCATTGATCAAAGTAGTTATCTGTCCATCCTTTTATCAAACCACCGTTCCAAAAATCCATATAGCCACCCATTATCAACATCCATCCATCATCTATTGACTGAACCATCCATCATTCAAATATTATCATTTGTCCATGCGTCATATCCAGTTATTTACCATTCATCCAAACACCATCATCTGACCATCCATCATAAAGTATATTTACCTGTTCGGTAATATATAAATTCATTTATTCATTCATCCAACATTCACCAAATGCCTATCTGTCATCCGGTGACTTATCCGTTTGTCCATCATCCAAACGCCCTTATCTGACCATCCATCATACAGTATATTTACCAATTAGTTAATTAATTAATTCATTCATTTATTTGTTCATCCAACCTTAAGAAACCGTCTATCGGTTTCTATCCATTGACTTATCCGTTTGTGCATCATTCAAACATTGTCATTTGTCCATCGATCATCCATTTATCCACCATCCATCCGAACACTCCCACCTGACCATCCATCATGCAGTATTTTTACCAATTAATTAATTAATTGATTGAATAATACATTTATCACCAACCATCCAGCTCTAGTCCATTAATCAAACTAGTTATCTGTCCCTCCTTTTTATTCATCCATCTTCCCAAACATCCATGTATCTACCAATTATCAACATCCATCCGTCATCCATTGACCTATCCGTCCATCATCATTCGTCCATCAATCATACGGTATATTTTAGAGGTCGATACAATGATCGATTCTCCGATGCATCACGATAAGAACGTGGACGATTCATGAATCAATAGACAAATGTCCAAATATCGATTATTTACTTATGTAAACAAAGTAATACAGACAGTTCTAAAATGCGGCATTAATGCTAATGTTCTGTAAGCGTTAGTTTTAGTTTTGGGTACAACTAACCATCATCAGCTGTCCAGCTACTATACATGTATACACTATATTGCCAAAAGTATTTGGCCACCCATCCAAATGATCATATTGCATAAATATAAATAGATATATAAATAGATAAATATTCCAAAGTCAACTGTCGGCTTTATTATAAGAAAGTGGAAGAGATTGGGAACAACAGCAACTCAGCCATGTAAACTGACAGAGAGGGGTCAGCGGATCCTGAAGCAAAAAGGTCGCCGACTTTCTGCACAGTCAGTTGCTACAGAGCTCCAAACTTCATGTGACCTTCCAATTAGCCCACGTAGAGTATGCAGAGAGCTTCATGGAATGGGTTTCCATGGCCATGCAGCTGCATCTAAGCCATACATCACCAAGTCCAATGCAAAGCGTGGGATGCAGTGGTGTAAAGCAGTGGTCCCCAACCACCGGTCCGTGGATCGATTGGTACCGGGCCGCACAAGAAATAAAAAAAAATTTAATTAATAAAATAATAATTTATTTGTATTAAATCAACAGAAATAACATTATACATCTACATTATATATCAATATAGATCAATACAGTCTGCAGGGATACAGTCCGTAAGCACACATGAATGTATTTCTTTATGACAAAAAAACAAAACATACTCCCCCCGGTCCGTGGGACAAATTTTCAAGTGTTGACCGGTCCGCAGCTACAAAAAGGTTGGGGACCACTGGTGTAAAGCACGTCGCCACTGGACTCTAGAGCAGTGGAGACGCGTTCTCTGTAGTGATGAATCATGCTTTTCCATCTGGCAATCTGATGGACCAGTCTGGGTTTGGAGGTTGCCAGGAGAACGCTACATTTCGGACTGCATTGTGCCGAGAGTGAAATTTGGTGGAGGAGGAATTATGGTGTGGAGTTGTTTTTCAGGAGTTAGGCTTGGCCCCTTAGTTCCTGTGAAAGGAACTTTGAATGCTCCAGGATACCAAAACATTTTGGACAATTCCATGCTCCCAACCTTGTGGGAACAGTTTGGAGCGGGCCCCTTCCTCTTCCAACATGACCGCACCAGTGCACAAAGCAAGGTCCATAAAAACATGGATGACAGAGTCTGGTGTGGATGAACTTGACTGGCCTGCACAGAGTCCTGTCCTGAACCCGATAGAACACCTTTGGGATGAATTAGTACGGAGACTGAGATCCAGGCCTTCTCCACCAACATCAGCGTGTGACCTCACCAATGCGCTTTTGGAAGAATGGTCGAAAATTCCTATAAGCACACTCCGCAACCTTGTGGACAGCCTTCCCAGAAGAGTTAAAGCTGTAATAGCTGCAAAAGGTGGACCGACATCAAAATAAACCCTATGGGTTAGGAATGGGATGGCACTTCAAGTTCATATGTGAGTCAAGGCAGGTGGCCAAATACTTTTGTCAATATAGTGTATGTTAATTAGACATTAATGTCTCAATATATTAATGTGACCTTGTTTTGCATCATTGTGTTCAGCTATGCACAAAAAATACAATAAAACCATAGCTAGTAAGTTTGTTTTCCCCCCCATGTGGAATATTGGGGATAGGCCCTGCAAGTAATGATGCATTTCTGTCTTCTTTTGCTACACTTTGGTGTCAGAGATGTTCTTTTGACATATTTTGTCCTCCGCCCACCCCCACTGACTTCTGTTCCTCAACAGTGGCAGTGCAGATGGGTGTAATCCCTCGTTAATCTGCCTAACTTTGTAGCCCATAGTCTGGCTTTAGTGTTACGCTGATTAAAATCCCTCCCACCATGTCAGTCATTAGTTAATTAGATCACTCATGTGTGCTAATTAAAGGAGCAGGACACAACACTCGAAGGGCAAGGCCTTTCAAATATAACGAGGGTCTTATTCAGCCTGATTGTTGGCCAGTTCACTCCCACTGTGAGCTGATGAAGGGCTGCGATACAGTATATAGAGTCTCATAACACACACAATACCTTAATAATGGCAGAATTGGAATAATCCACAGTAACTGCCGTTTGCAAGCAGCAGCACTTCATATTAAATATGTCTGACTACATGTTCTGTAACAATATTCTATTGCACAGTCCATCATAAAGTGGTGTAATTAGGAGAATATCATTTTAACCATAGCAAAGGAGGGTTGTAGCAGTGCACTATCAAATCAATTATAAACGTATGATGTAAAAAAGGGATAATTTGATGCTGCACAAACCAGCAAAGTGCAACCGGCTTATCTCGATGGCCCTCAAAACCGAAACCATTGCTCGAACTGCAGTTTGTTGACAGGGTTTTCCTCAAGTTTTCATATTTTTATTGATATTCTTCTGTTCTCATATGATACAGGAGCGATGGCAGTATTGTGGATGCATCTCAGCTGTGATTCAGGGGTTGGGCTTAGGGATGATGTTTGATAAGAAATTATCGAGTTCGAGACCATTATCGAATCCTCTTATCGAACCGATTCCTTAACGATTCTCTTATCGAATCCAGATAGGTTGTTGTGTATGGAAAAAAACACAATATTTGGTTTAACAAAAGCTCACTTTTATTTTATAAGAAAAAATAAAAATAAAAAAAATAAATAAATATTGACTGTTACCCCCTAAAAAAATAAAAAAAATAAATATTGACTGTTGTTACCCAAAGTATATTAAGTGGGAATTTTCAGAAAAACAAATATATACAGTAACACAAAAACAACCTGTCTCTGTGATCACTATAGGTGTATAAATAATAATATAGTGTTAAATAAAATCAGTCCCTTGGGCACAAAACTGAAAATAATACAGCTCTCCAAAAAGTGCACTTCTACTGCTATTGGAACATACTAACTACACACACAGGCAGACAGCTAACAAACAATCCAAGACGTCTAATAACGTTCCAAAATAGATTAATCCATTCAGGCTCTTTATTGTTGTTGATCTTGCTTTGTCTTTTCCTATCTTTACTTTTGTCTCGCACTGGACTGTTATTTTTTTTTTTTAAACTGAAATACACACAATGACAAATGTATAAGCTATGTGATTCAATTAACATACTGAAATTTAAGACACAATATGTAAATATTAGCTTCACACAAATATACAGTACTATCATCAAACAAATACTTCTGAGTGTTGAAACTATTTCGATGGTGGAAATACATGACTGGCAGCCATTTTAAGTCCTCAAAACATCCATTGAAAAAGTGCACAAAAATCGTTTTTCAATAAACATCTTACTATCAAATTTAACCACTTTCCACCTTAATATTGAGTTACATAAACAAGTTAAACAGTTTACTTACAGACTTATCATTTCCAAGGCTTTTAAGAGCTAACACAACTTGTCTACTTCTCAATTGTCTCATGAACTGAACAGACGTCACCAACCCGGAAGTGCCCAAACTAATGACGCGTAGTATTTTCATATCGCCACAAGGTGTCAGTAAGAGTCTACAATCAAATGGGCATAACATTGCCGTCCCACAGGGCATTTCCTGTGGGAAGTGATTAAGGCTGAAACGACGCGTCGACGTAGTCGACGTCATCGGTTACGTAAATACGTCGACGCCGTTTTTGTGCGTCGACGCGTCGCATATTTACGTCACACTACCGTCATGGCGGACCGCAAAGCAGACGATCAAAGCAGACGATCAAAGCAGACGATGCGAGCGGTGCGAGCGAGGGGGGAAAAGCATGCCAAAAGTGGTCAAAAGTGTGGGAGTATTTCAATAAACGGCCTAATAATGTTGTTGTATGCACACTGTGTCGAGCGGAAATGGCCTATCATAGCAGCACAACGGCTATGAACGAACATTTGAAAAGAAAACCATCAACTAGTCAATCGTCCGCGCGAGCATACGTTGTCATCATTACACAAAAACATGACTGTGTCATTTGTATCTGCTAGGGGTGTAACGGTACATGTTTTGTATTGAACCGTTTCGGTACGGGGCTTTCGGTTCGGCACGGGGGTGTACCGAACGAGTTTCTAAGCTAAAGCTAACTTTAGCTGCTAAAGTCTTAACAAGCTGCTTCGCTCCTCTGCGTCTGTCTCAGCACGCAGCATTGTCCCACCCACACAACCATCTGATTGGTACACACGCAGCATTGTCCCACCCACACAACCATCTGATTGGTACACACGAAGCATTATCAGCCAATCAGCAGTGTGTATTCAGAGCGCATGTAGTCAGCGCTTCAGCGTGGAGCAGATAGGTGTTTAGCAGGTGAGCATCAGGCAGCGGACTCTCCCCAAATGATAATAAACACCTCCCAGTCAACTACTAGTAACATCACTATGAGCCCGTTGACCTTCTAGAAATATAAACTGCAGCTCAGCTCACTCGCAGTCCTGGCTTGAGGTGAAGGCTAATTACCTCTCGTTCCAGCCACATCGACCCCTTCTGAGCGCCTATTTTCAGCTGCTGGGAATATTGTAAACAAGAAAAGAACCAAACATGTACACATGCTAACCTTTCTTCATTACAACTGTTAGACACTCACTGGAATGAGTAGAATTGGTTATTGTGTACGGTGTTGGACTGGATGTTTATTTTGCACATTTTAAAAGCAATACTTAATGTTTACAGTGCTCCAGAATATTTAGATTGGCACTTTTTTGTATTGGATGTTTATCTTTATTTTTGCACATTTTAGCAAATAAGCAATACTTTCACTTTTGTTGAAATGTTTACACTGTTGTTACAGAATATTTCGTTTTGCACTTTTTTGTATTGGATGTTTATCTTTATTTTTGCACATTTTAAAGCAAAATAAGCAATACTTTTACTTTTGAAATGCTTATACTATTGCAGAATATTAAGATTTGCACTGGATGTTGACTTTTATATTTGCACATTAAAAAGCAAATAAGCTACTTTTAATTTTGTTAAATGTTAAAAGTTTTAAATGTTTACATTGTTACAGAATATTTAGTCATGTTGTTGTCAATGTTGACTGAGTGGCCATACTTCTTTTTTTTTGTAAATAAAAGCCATGCCTTTTGAAAAAACGGGCCTACATTTATTTTTTCATCTTCATTTTGAATAAAAAAAATAATCGGTAAAAGGAAAAATAATCTATAGATTAATCGGAAAAATAATCTATAGATTAACCGAGTAATCGAAAAAAATAATCTATAGATTAATCGATAGAAAAATAATCGTTAGCTGCAGCCTTAGAAGTGATTCGTTCCCAGGGATTCGAATAAAGAACCAACTCTTTTTCTTTACTATAGTGGCCTCGATAACGGGAACCGGTTCTCAAAAAGGGATTCTAGTCCATGGAATCGGTTCTTTTCTTATCGAACAACCGGGAGAACCGGTTTCGAACGTCATCCCTAGTTGGGCTTTAAGGCGCAGTGGGGTTTGCCTCCTAACAGAGTGGTGTATAAAGAGAGTATGGCCAACTAAACGACAGGCGCCATTACTGCTACCCAAGCGTGCAATTGCTGTCGTTTTGACGCTAGTTTATCTGATGACAGTAACCAAATATAATATGTCTATATATTGTTCTAACTATATTCCAGCTCACAAACTTACAATAAAACATGCTTTTATTTCATGAAAGTGTAATTTTGTGGCCGTATTTGACGCACTCTGCTGCTACATTCCTGCTGTGTTTCGTGACTAGCACGCACCTGACGGCGCAATAAACTTAAACAAATACACAGAACGACTTAAAAAATAACTTGTTACCCTCATTTTGCCAAAAGCTTCATGAGCTTTGGCCCAACAATCACTTAGAAATTATGACTTTTTGTGTGAAGTATGTCAAGTGTGGTGTCTGCCTCCAATGTATTTGTAATCATTATGTATTATTCTAACAAATCTTTCTTTTTTCTAACATGCAAGTCAATTAAATAAGTACTTTTGTAGTTATTTCCCCATATTTTTGCACAATAACTCAGATATGGTAACAATAGCAAGCAGTGGAGATTAGTGACTTTTAGGACAGAACATCTTTTGCTTGATTCATTATTGACATATTTCTTGCCACTTTATGTTGTATATTTTCTATTAGATTTCCAGTTTGTTTTATCATTTATTAATACACCCAAAATTTGTTTTTTTACTCACTGAATGTCCATCTATTTGCATTTGTGTTTGACTTTCTCTTCTACTGCTACCGAATTGCATTATTTCAGTTGTACTGAGATTCAAAGATAGTCTGTTTTTGTCAAAGTTAACTATCTCTAAAATGTATTAATTTCTTCTGTTATTATTTGTATTAGCTTCTGTGTGTTCTCTCCTGGACAAAACGCAGACGTTGTGTCGTGTGTTTACCTTGCACAAGACGTTGTAATCGGTGGCTCGCCCAGTGTTGTTTGAACCTTCAATTCCCATACTTGTCTTCTTTCCAGGTTGTTAGGAAAGCAATGTAAAAGTTCTCCACAATTCTCGCGGGTGGAGCAGTCCCAGGGCATTTTTACACATCGAAAAAACTAACGCGAAAGTGCCACAAACACATAGCATCAGCTCAAAGTTGGTAGCCGTCATGATGCCCTGTAGTCACGTGAGTGTCATTTGACCAATCATTGATGAGATCGCCTGAGACGGAGTTGGCTTTACTCGCTTTATACACGACTCTGACACCTAATTAGAGCCAGCCTAAGACAGAGGAGTTTCATGTCTTGACCGCAATAACGATAAAACTTTCCTACATACTCAAATCTTTGTCATGATCCGTGGTCCGGATCATGTTTTTGTATTTTCTGTTAGTTTTGGACTCCTTTAGTTCCTGTTTGTGACAACTGAGTTTGGTTTGGTTGCCATGGCTGCTTATTGTTTTCACCTGCCTCTGGTGTTCGGGACACTCACCTGTCTCTAATCAGAGGCATTATTTAAGCCTGCCTTTGCCAGTCAGTCAGCCTTGCGTCATTGTTCGCTTCATGCCTTGTCTACGTAAGTCTTGTTTATTTCATGCCACAGTTTCGTGAGGTTCCATGTCCATAGTTCCATGTTTCCTGCGCTAAGTTTTTGCCTTAGCTTCCACGTGCGATAGGCACACTTGCCTTTGTTTTGTAAATTGGATGATTTCTCAAGATTAAATCATGTTCCTACCCGCAAGTTCTGTTCTGAGTCGTCCGTTTGCATCCCGGGAGAACGAACCGCGCAGTAAGCTGTAACCCATCCGTGACAATCTTTCTTCCAGTGGCTATCAACATAAAATAATACACATTTTTTTGTAGAAACCATGTTAATACTACCGCGCTGAGGGCTTTGGACTGAACACGAATTTACCGTGTGTTCTGGACGTGGAAATCTTTGGGCACCTCACGATTTGATACCCATTCAGGGGCTACAATTAGATTATAAATCGATTATTTATACATCTTTAGTTATATTATATATTGTTATTATCAGAATCAGAAGTACTTTATTAATCCCTGAGGGGAAATTGAGATTTTCAGCACACTCCCATTCAAGATCAGACAAACATTACAGGGAGACAGAAATAGGATCAATAGGATTATATTGTCTATTGTTAATATACTGTAGATTATTGTTATATATGCTAAATGTATTACGTTTAATCATTAATAGTATTTTAAATATGTTTATGTTAGTGCGCACAGCATAGATATAAATATATGGCAGACTAGGTACATGAGAACTGTAGCTGTCTGCGAAGTGATGAAATAAATAAACGTCCCTACTTGGTGAACAGGCATCCTTCGTTAAATTTCTGTGCCTTCTAAAACCACAGAATGTTCATATACTTTGGCACCAGTTACCATAAACTTGGGGCTCAAAAACGAGTGTCATCTATTTACTAAGGGTGTAACGGTACGTGTATTTGTATTGAACCGTTTCGGTACGGGGGGTTCGGTTCGGTTCAGAGGTGTACCGAACAAGTTTTTACACGGACATATTAAGTAGCGCACCGCACGTTGTGTAAACAATGCACACTGAAGCACAACACACGGCATGCTAGCAACGACCAGGCTACTACAACATGCAAAAGCCAGAGCTGGAAGACCCTCTTGCCTCGTTAAGATCTCCCGTTTGGGAACATTTGGGCTTCGCGGTGCGATACAACAATGGATAACATCGCTTCAACGAAGAGAAAGACGAACAAACACAGCTCCCACCGCATTCAAGCAGCTTCTCCTCGGTGAGTCAGGCAGGGCTAAAGAAATAACAAATGCTGTTGGTGTTTTTATAGCAGCAGATTTAAGACCATATTGCATTAAAAACTAGATTTTGACCCACTTCTATGGTGGAAGAACAATGAGCCCATATATCCTCTTACTGCCAAGTTAGCCAGGCACTACCTCGCCATACCTGCTACCTCCGTGCCCAGTGAAAGGCTATTTGCCACAGCTGGAGACATTTTAACTGCAAGCAGGTCTGCTCTTTCTGCAGACAATGTGGATAAACTGATTTTTCTGGCAAAAAACATAAAAATTGAGTGATAGTCACCAGGGTTAAAGTCTGGGGGGGAAAAAGAAAAGTTAATCTGAGGCTGAGTTGATTGAAACTGTTTAATGTTGCACTTTTTGTATGTAGAAGAAAAGTTTTGTCATTTTATTTAATCTGAGCAACAACTTGAATCAGTTTAATGTTGCGCTTTATATGTGGAAATGTTGCACTTTAAATGTAGAAAGGTTTTGTTAAGAAAACAATTCTGGGCCTTATCTTATTTCGTTTTTATTTGATATATGTTGACTGCATGAACCCTGGCAATGGACCCTGTGTGTATATGTATGTTATTGTTATGCTTAACATTCATGACTGCCTGCTGTTGCACTCATCAGCCTAGTGGTGGCTCACATCCATCACACACACAGCTATTTTAAAGCAATGTTAAAAGGATAAAGCCATTGTTTACACATTTTGGTAAATAAATAACCATAAAATGTATATTTTGTTGTTTTCTTACTGTACCGAAAATGAACCGAAACCGAAATTTTTGTGTACCGTTACACCCTCGGCATCTGTGTAAAGGTTGCAAACAGGTTCTCCCATTGTTAGTTAGATCCAAACCTAGAGCTATCGTTTTGAGAACACTGGCATTAAATCTGCACTGTAGAACCCTCTGTAATATTTTATTTAACATATGTAGATAATAAATATACATTAGTCCATTGATTCAGAATCGTCTACGTTGTAATCGTGATGCATCAGAGAATCGATCATTTTTTCCACCTATAGTGTACATGTTTTAAAAGCGTGCATCGAGAGTGTATTAAGGAATTTAACAATACTTAAAGGCCTACTGAAATGCGATTTTTTTATTTAAACGGGGATAGCAGGTCCATTCTATGTGTCATACTTGATCATTTCGCGATATTGCAATATTTTTGCTGAAAGGATTTAGTAGAGAACATCGACGATAAAGTTTGCAACTTTTGGTCGCTGATAAAAAAGCCTTGCCTTTACCGGAAGTAGCGTGACGTCACAGGTTGTGGAGCTCCTCACATCTGCACATTGTTTACAATCATGGCCACCAGCAGCGAGAGCGATTCGGACCGAGAAAGCGACGATTACCCCATTAATTTGAGCGAGGATGAAAGATTTGTGGATGAGGAAAGTGAGAGTGAAGGACTAGAGGGCAGTGGAAGCGATTCAGATAGGGAAGATGCTGTGAGAGGCGGGTGGGACCTGATATTCAGCTGGGAATGACTAAAACAGTAAATAAACACAAGACATATATATACTCTATTAGCCACAACACAACCAGGCTTATATTTAATATGCCACAAATTAATCCCGCATAACAAACACCTCCCCCCTCCCGTCCATATAACCCACCAATACAACTCAAACACCCGCACAACACACTCAATCCCACAGCCCAAAGTACCGCTCACCTCCGCAAAGTTCATACAGCACATATATTTCCCCAAAGTCCCCAAATTTACGTACATGACATGCACATAGCGGCACGCACGTACGGGCAAGCGATCAAATGTTTGGAAGCCACAGCTGCGTACTCACGGTAGCGCGTATCCAACTCAAAGTCCTCCTGGTAAGAGTTTCTGTTGTCCCAGTTCTCCACAGGCCAATGGTAAAGCTTGACTGTCATATTTTGGGAATGTAAACAATGAAACACCGGCTACATGTTTGTGTTGCTGCAGCCGGCCGCTAGTACACCGCTTCCCACCTACAGCTTTCTTCTTTGCTGTCTTCATTGTTCATTAAACAAATTGTAAAAGATTCACCAACACAGATGTCCAGAATACTGTGGAATTTTGCGATGAAAACAGACGACTTAATAGCTGGCCACAACGGTGTCCCAAAATGTCCGCTACAATCCGTGACGTCACGCGCAAACGTCATCATACCGAGACGTTTTCAGCAAGATATTTTGCGGGAAATTTAAAATTGCACTTTACTAATCTAACCGGGCCGTATTGGCACGTGTTGCAATGTTAAGATTTCATCATTGATATATAAACTATCAGACTGCGTGGTCGGTAGTAGTGGCTTTCAGTAGGCCTTTAAACATGTTGATATATAGGGAACAATTTTTCATATAAATTATCAATTTAGGTGTCAAATCTTATGTCCGGAAAAGTAGTCAACCATGAGATGTAGGATGGAAAAGTATTTTGTTTCCAACAGTAGCTGCGTACCATAATGGGAACTGAAGCATAACAGTGTTGTAAGCAAAGTCTGTTTTCTAGTTGGGAAGAAGATGTTGCGTGATTTAGTGCTCAGGTTTCCAGATGGCAGGAGAGAGTAGAGTGCGGGCTGCTCGACTGTCGTCCTTGATGATATTAACAGCTTTCCATTTTGTCCGGGCTAAGGCCTTATGACACCCTTGTGTGCGCAGAGCATTTTGAAGCTGTCCTCTGACATGTTTACGGCCCCAAACTGTCCAGTTGTCTTGTCGGAGTTCAACACACGTTTTCCGAGGAGACTGACTCTGCAAACGAAATACCACAACATGATGTAGCTGTGTACTAAAACACAAATAACCAATGACATGTATTGAGTCCATGGTTGTCCTATCAGACAGTCAGGTCATGTGTTGGAAACTTCAACTTGCACACAACAAGCAATTAGGTCTTGGTAATCAC
Organism: Entelurus aequoreus; assembly: GCF_033978785.1. Classification (NCBI taxonomy): domain Eukaryota; kingdom Metazoa; phylum Chordata; class Actinopteri; order Syngnathiformes; family Syngnathidae; genus Entelurus; species Entelurus aequoreus. The sequence continues at coordinate 33,410,175 of NC_084755.1, forward strand.
ATCATTGCAAATCATTTAATTTGCTTGGTACTACTCACAACAATTACCGTAATTTCCGGACTATAAGCCGCACCTGACTATAAGCCGCACCAGCTAAATTTAGGGGAAAATACAGATTGCTCCATATATAAGCCGCACCCGACTATAAGCCGCAGGGTTTTGATGTGTAATTACCGTAGTATATAGGGGTTCCTGCTACCACGGAGGGGATTGTCGGGACAGAGATGACTGTTTGGGAACGCAAAGCGTCCCATTTATTAACAATAAATCTTTCAATCATTCAATCAAACTTTCACATCTTTGACATGGCGAACAGCATTCGTGCAGAGTACAAATAATACAACGGTGCAAAGTAATACAAAGTGCTCGTCTGTATGTTATCAAAATAACCAGCCTACCGGTATATGAAAAGTCAGTCTTTAATCATGGTGTCATCGTCTTCCTCCTGCGTACTAAAACCACCGAAATCCTCTTCGTCGGTGTCGGAGAAAAACAGGCCGTATATAAGCCGCACCCTTGTATAAGCCGCAGGGCCCAGAACGAGGGGAAAAAGTAGCGGCTTATAGTCCGGAAATTACGGTACATTTCTTAGCACACTTCTGTACCACAGGCACTTATCAGTCAAACCAGATGTCCGCTATTTCAGTGTTTTTCAACCACTAGTGTGCCCTGAGATATTGTCTGGTGTGCATTTGGAAATTATTAGCGATGTCCGATAATGGCTTTTTTTGCCGATATTCCGATATTGTCCAACTCTTAATTACCGATATCGATATCAACCGATACCGATATATACAGTTGTGGAATTAACACATTATTATGCCTAATTTTGTTGTGATGCCCCGCTTGATGCATTAAACAATGTAACAAGGTTTTCCAAAATAAGAGAACAACTTCAACTCAAGTTATGGAAAAAATGCCAACATGGCACTGCCATATTTATTATTGAAGTCACAAAGTGCATTATTTTTTTTTAACATGCCTCAAAACAGCAGCTTGGAATTTGGGACATGCTCTCCCTGAGAGAGCATTAGGAGGTTGAGGTGGAGGGGTAGGGTGTAGCGGGGGGGGGTGTATATTGTAGCGTCCCAGAAGAGTTAGTGCTGCAAGGGGTTCTGGGTATTTGTTCTATTGTGGTTATGTTGTGTTACGGTGCGGATGTTCTCCCGAAATGTGTTTGTCATTCTTGTTTGGTGTGGGTTCACAGTGTGGCGCATATTTGTAACATTGTTAAAGTTGTTTATACGGCCACCCTCAGTGTGACTTGTATGGCTGTTGATCATGTATGCCTTGCATTCACTTGTGAGTGTGTCTAAAGCCGGAGGTATTATGTTACTGGGCCGGCACGCAAAGGCAGTGCCTACAAGGTTTATTGGCGCTCTGTACCTCTCTCTACGTCCGTGTACACAGCGGCGTTTTAAAAAGTTATAAATTTTACTTTTTGAAACCAATACCGATAATTTTGTAACCGATACCGATAATTTCCGATATTACATTTTAAAGCATTTATCGGCCGATAATATCGGACTGCCGATATTATCGGACATCCGTAGAAATTATGCAACTTCACCTAATTGGTCCAAAAAATATTATTTGCAAATCAGTAATTATAATCTGCAAATAATGTGCCGTTGTCTAGTGCCTGTGCTGCGTAGAGCTTGGCGGGGTAACCATGTAAAACTCCATATCAGTAGGTGGCAGCAGGTAGTTCATTGCTTTGTAGAAGTCGGAACGCGTCGAGGATGGTTTGTCGTGATCCCAATATGCAGACCACAGCGGGAGACGGCGTGTTAATTAATGGCTGTGTTTTTTAATTAATTTGAGGAGACAGTAGATTTACACTGTTCTAAAGCTGTACACTGACTACTTTATGTTGTATCAAATGTCATTTCTTTAGTGGTATCCCATGAAAAAAATATTTAGAATTAAGAAGTGTGTGGAGTGTACTAATTTCTGTGAGGTTTTGTAACATTCTTGCTTTTACAGGATTGTCTTGAATACATACACTACCGTTCAAAAGTTTGGGGTCACATTGAAATGTCCTTATTTTTGAAGGAAAAGCACTGTACTTTTCAATGAAGGTAACTTTAAACTAGTCTTAACTTTAAAGAAATACACTCTATACATTGCTAATGTGGTAAATGACTATTCTAGCTGCAAATGTCTGCTTTTTGGTGCAATATCTACATAGGTGTATAGAGGCCCATTTCCAGAAACTATCACTCCAGTGTTCTAATGGTACAATGTGTTTGCTCATTGGCTCAGAAGGCTAATTGATGATTAGAAAACCCTTGTGCAATCATGTTCACACATCTGAAAACAGTTTAACTCGTTACAGAAGCTACAAAACTGACCTTCCTTTGAGCAGATTGAGTTTCTGGAGCATCACATTTGTGGGGTCAATTAAACGCTCAAAATGGCCAGAAAAAGAGAACTTTCATCTGAAACTCGACAGTCTATTCTTGTTCTTAGAAATGAAGGCTATTCCACAAAATTGTTTGGGTGACCCCAAACTTTTGAACGGTAGTGTATATTGTTACACTTTTATTTATTTTGTAATTATTGTGTGCAGTAAGCTGAGCTATACTATGTTCTTATTACATGGAAGGATATATATGCGTAGAGTGCATCCGGAAAGTATTCGCAGCGCTTCACTTTTTCTACATTTTGTTATGAAGAAGTCTTATTCCAAAATGGAACAAATTCATTTTTGTTCTCTTCATTCTATAGACGAGGGGTCGGCCAAAATTTTGAAAGAGCCATATTGAAGCAAAAATTACAACAAAAAAAATCTGTCTGGAGCCGCAAAAAATTAAAAGCCTTATATAAATGTTGTAATGAAGGCAACACATGATGTAAGTGTCTATATAATCTATATTATAGCCTACTATCAAAGGCTGACGCAAATCTTTGTTGACAGGAATGTTGTATTTAAATTTTTATTCTACACATTTTTGCAACATTGGAAATCATTAGTAAAATGGAGGCTTCTCACAGGATGAGATAACTTCTGGAAATGACTGGCTCAGAATGGCCAAAGGTGTAGACGTGTGTGTCCCAGTTAAAGGAAACGGCAGGCTGTCTTCTTTTAATGGATTTATTACAATCTTTGCAAGATGGGTAACGTTTGCTGTGGTCTGGAACAACATGGCACACAAACAACGATCAGAAATGCAGCCAATATTACATACAGATAATGTGTCATGAGACATGCAAATATAAATTAAATACACGGAGGACATAAGTAAAGGAAATTAAATGAGCTCAAATATACCTACAAACGAGGTATAATGATGCAATATGTACATACAGCTAGCCTAAATAGCATGTTAGCATCGATTAGCTTGCAGTCATGGATTGACAAAATATGCCTGATAAGCACTCCAGCCTTTGTGCATTCACGCACAGCATAAAACGTTTGGTGGAAGGAAGTGGTATAAAACACGTCTCTCTGTGGCAGCATTGGAGAAAGTTGTACATGTAAACAAACTATGATGAGTTCAAGGATCGCTGAAATTAGTAGGACAAAACGCTGCTTGCCAAATACTCATCAGTGAAGCATGTATAACACAAACAGTGGGCTTTCTAACAATTAGGAAGGTTTGTGTCATGTTTTTTCTCCTACAGAAAATATATTAAAACAGAAAATACATTTTTTTCTTCATCTTTTTTCATTTTCGCACATCTCTGAAAGAGGTCCAGGGAGCCACTAGGGAGGCGCTAAAGAGCCGCATGCGGTTCTAGAGCCGCGGGTTGCTGACCCCCGCTATAGACAATATGAAAAAGTTGTATTTTTAAAATTTTGCAAATTTATTAAAAATTAAAAAAAATCACTGCCAAAGGTGCATCAACATAGTATTGAGAAAAGAGTTGTGAATATTTATATGCATGTTTTTTTAAATTTTATTTGCTAAATTAAAAAAGAAAACAACTTTTCCACATTGTCATTATGCGGTATTGTCTGCAGAATTTTGAGGACAAAAATGAATTTATTTCATTTTAGAATAGGGCTGTAACATAACAAAAAAGTAAGTGCTGTGAATACTTTCCAGATGCACTGTAAAGAGGTGTTCAAATAATTTGCATATGATCACATTTGCATGTCAGATGGTAGTATTAAGTCATTGTTGGGCTGTAATTGGGTTGCCCATCTGCGTTGTTTAAGGAAGAGGGGGACTTTTATTTTGTAGTCATGCAAGAGTGTATAACAAAGCTGGCATGTGCGCAGTGACACCCATTATTAATACTGTTTTGTGATTGCTCTTGCTCTATATATTACATGTCTTACATTTGATGATGTGTGCAACCCATAGGGCTGACTAGCTTTGTTGTTTTAATGATGTTTTTCATAGCAGAGTGCATAATAATAGGACAGACAGCTACAGGTAGCAGGATTAAATAAACAAAAAGTTTGTTAAGAGACGCTGCATGGGAAGGAAATTGTAAATAAAATGGTTTATTACATTGATGCGATGATTTGAATGTCTTTTTATTGTTGGAGTTGCCACATCAACATGTTTCACACATGTATTTGTGTGCAACAAGTTTAATGCACAACTCCCACTGCAGCTTCAATGTTCCTCTGTACAGTGGTGGGGAAAATGTAATATTTAGAACAACTATGGACATAAAAAAATAGCATTTAATATTTCAAGTGTATTGGTTTTTCTGCGTCGTCATTAGCATATGAAGAGCGTTGGGGGAGTCAGACAAATCTGCCTCAGCTCACCCTTTCTATTGCTATCAAGGATATGGGAGGTCAGATGGAGCAGTAACTGACGACAGATGGTGTGTGTGTGTGTGTGTGCGTGTGTGTGTGAGCGTGTGTGTTTTCTCCGTGCATGCATGTGTGTGCGTGATTCACATGAATGAGCTGCCATTGCTGAGTCATGTTTTCTTGCTGCAGACTGCCAAGAGTGACTCAGGGATCAGACATGAAATCAGCTTCTTCTTCATTCACGCGTCTCCCTTTAACTAGCAGAACCACAACAGGATGTGACCGGAGGGCGCAGAGATCCTTGCTTGTTATCAAGATGACTGGGCATACAGAACCAGGAAGCCGAATGTCGGTAACAACATTTGCCAGGGGGCTCTTAAGCCTCTGTAGTTAAATGGGAACCACACTTTTTTTGGAATTTGGCCAGTAAAGTGTTGAATATATTAAAATGTGTTTCGTGCCAATTCCAACGTTGACGACAGATTTAGTTGCTATGTAGAGTGGCGCTTTCCATCATTTTCAGCAGACTGCATTGCAAAATGCTTAACCCTGGTTCTTCCTCTCACAGGAGATTCACCCAGGATTGGGGCCATATGAATCCCTTCCTTACTGTACAACTTGGTTATTATACACGTTACTTTAGGCAGGTTCCGATCAGGGATTTATGCTGCCGATTCCAATACTGATCATCCATGAGTGAGATCGGCTGATACCATTATCGATCACATGTATTAACTGTACATTTTTCAATGTGTTTATTGTGAGCGCCATGGCCGTTTAACAATATCAGCACAATATTTAAACTGGCTTTCATATTCTCTTTTATTAAATACAATTGTTAGAGCAAAACAAAGTCAATAGTACACAATAAGTAACCAAAACTCAACTCAAAGTCCTCTCCTGTGCCAATGAAATAATTATTTGACTTTGTAAAAAAAAAAAAAAAAAAACTTTTTTCGAGAAAATAAACATTTTAATCACTCTGGTATAGAACATATACTGAACATATAAAGTTAAAAAAGTTCAAGTACCACTGATAGTCACACACACACTAGGTGTGGTGAAATTACTCTCTGCATTTGACCCATCCCCTTGTTCCACCCACTGGGAGGTGAGGGGAGCAGTGAGCAGCAGCGGTGGCCATGCTCGGGAATCATTTTGGCGATTTAACCCCCAATTCCAACCCTTGATGCTGAGTGCCAAGCAAGGAGGTTATGGGTCCCATTTTTATAGTCTTTGGTATGACTCGGCCGGGGTTTGAACTCACGACCTACCGATCTCAGGGCGGACACTCTAACCACAAGGGCACTGAGCTAAACACCACCAATTTATGGATCGATCCGCCCTATTGCGTCGTGTACTGACTGCGACAATGCTGACAGCGCAATATTTGTTGTCATATGATCTCCTCTCCGGACTCTTCAAGTTTACTAAGCAGTTTGTTGTTTTAAGATAGTTTGGTGGTTTATTTGCTCATGCTTGCTCTCGGTGTGTAACAGGTTTAGCCTCGTCCTCCAGTAATAATGATACTCGCACTAATGCAGTTTATTTGTCGCAGTACAGTTGATTCAGTGTTTCCCATAAACTGCCAACATACCTGTGGCGGTGGGGGCGTGGCTATGGGTGTGGTCACCATCACATCATCGAGTAATTTGCATAATTTACTACAATGTATACTTACTAATTAATAATAACAGTTTTGTTTTAAACGTCCATCCATCCATCCATCCATTTTACAATATAATTACAACACTTTGTGTACATATTTATATACAGATTTGAACAATAAGTTATTCACTGAAATATATTTATTAATCTTGGTTCTTACAAAAAATATATCTTATAAAATATAAAAGCTAAAATGTCTCTTAAAGCTCTGCCCCTTTAATTAGTGCATACTAAATAATTTAACTTTAGCCTACTACTACAACCATATTATTTACCAGCAACATAAAGTGAAACAGAGGCAGAGGTGTCCTGCCACACTCAGTAACAAATAAACAGAAAACAGTAGTGGTCAAATACAAATAAGGCAACAAGAGAAGTATCCTACACTTCTCTTTTGTAAAGTAAATCTGAACAGCCTATATGGGCATCTACAGCAACTATATGATTTGCCTGAGAAGCTGGACAGAACAAAAGAAATATATATATATATATTTTTTTTAAAAACATTTTTTATTTGTGGCGGACGTAATTCTTTCGTGGCGGGCTGCCACAAATAAATGAATGTGTGGGAAACACTGTGATTATTATTAATTTAGGGGAGCGTCCCTATGCAGTGTATGGATATACACAAATAGCTGGGGACTAAGGATAAGCCAAAAGGGACACTGATCAATGGCTGATCAATCGGCACCTCACTATTGGACTTCACTCTTCCAATTCCGAGGGGTGTCGATTTAATCGGGTTCCACTGTACCAGTCAATTACCCAAGAAAATGTATTTTCTTGTCATTGATTGATTGATTGAGACTTTTATTAGTAGGTTGCACAGTGAAGTACATATTCCATACAATTGACCACTAAATGGTAACACCCGAATAAGTTTTTCAACTTGTTTAAGTCGGGGTCCACATTGTGTATGTATTGAGGTCGTTACCACTGTACATAATCATTTAGCCAGACACAATGGTGTCCTGCTCTATATTACAGGCCACAGTTTCATTTGTCTTCAGTGTATATATTGGGCCTTTTCTTTCCTGTGCTGGCATAATGATATATGCACTGCTATTCAGTAATCTATTTTATTATGCTTGGATGTGGGGGTGGATGCAGCTTTGGTTTTTAGACCAAGGCCTGTGTTTCCTGCTTGCTTGTCATTGAGGATTAGCACACTGACACACATTACACACATGCACGGATAAGCGAGCTGCCGCACATTATGTCCAAGAAATAAGATGACAACTAGTTGCTGCAATTAAAGATTTTGTGGGACAGCTCTCAGACAGGGATTATGTCTGTTTCTGGACTAGCTGCCCAGATACGCGTAGACTGTGGTGTTTTATAGGATTTGGACCCTGGCTTTTTTGTCTAGCCATTATCAACTGTTCTTTCTCAAGCTTTCAGCGATTATTATTCTATATTGGAGAAAGACACCGATTATAGCAATGGTTAAAGGCCTACTAAAATGAATTTTTTAAATTCAAACGGGGATAGCAGATCCATTCTATGTGTCATACTTGATCATTTCGCGATATTGCCATATTTTTGCTGAAAGGATTTAGTAGAGAACATCTACGATAAAGTTTGAAACTTTTGGTCGCTGATAAAAAAAGCCTTGCCTGTGCCGGAAGTAGCGTGACGTCGCAGGTTGAAGGGCTCCTCACATTTCCCCATTGTTTACACCAGCAACGAGAGCGATTCGGACCGAGAAAGCGACGATTACCCCATTAATTTGAGCGAGGATGAAAGATGTGTGGATGAGGAACGTGAGAGTGAAGGACTAGAGTGCAGTGCAGGACGTATCTTTTTTCGCTCTGACCGTAACTTAGGTAAAAGGACTCATTGGATTCCACAATTTCTCCTTTTTCTATTGTGGATCACAGATGAGTATTTTAAACCACGCGTCGGATAGCGCGTCTACTATCCAAGTCAAAGTCCTCCTGGTTGTGTTGCTGCAGCCAGCCGCTAATACACCGATCCCACCTACAGCTTTCTTCTTTGCAGTCTCCATTGTTCATTAAACAAATTGCGAAAGATTCACCAACACAGATGTCCAGAATACTGTGGAATTTTGCGATGAAAACAGAGCTGTTTGTATTGGGATACAATGTGTCTGAATACTTCCGTTTCAACCATCGACGTCACGCGCAAACGTCATCATACATAGACGTTTTCAACCGGAAGTTTCGCGGGGAATTTAAAATTGCACTTTATAAGTTAACCCGGCCGTATTGGCATGTGTTGCAATGTTAAGATTTCATCATTGATATATAAACTATCAGACTGCGTGGTCGGCTATTTAATTGGCGGCCCACCAAAGGTTTCCATTTGGCCAGCCGAACATCACCCAAATAGGCTTGATGAAACCATTAAAACTAGGGTTGATCATGTATGCAGTACTCATGCCACCCCCGCAGGAGGCAACAGCGAGGCATATGTGTCACAGTGACGCAGCAATGGAGTCACTGGAATAAAAATCTAAATAAATTGCAAAAATCTGACTTTTAACAACGACTGGACAACAAAGTATGAATGTCCTGCCCCGAGCAAGTGCTCGAGTCATTGTTGTCTGGTGGACCTTTTAAGCGACAGACATATTGATCCGGACAAGCAGCGACGATGGTAGAAATCCCAGCGTGTAAACTTCATTACGAAACTTGGTCAAACATTTGTAAGTAGTTATAATTTGTGCATAAATATTAAGGGTGTAACGGTACGTGTATTTGTATTAAACTGTCTCGGTACGGGGGTTTCGGTTTGGTTCGGAGGTGTACCGAATGAGTTTCCACACGGACATATTAAGTAGCGTACCGCACGTTGTGTAAACAATGCACACCGAGGCGCAACACACGGCATGCTAGCAGCGACCGGGCTACGACAACAAAGCGAAAGCGGTTTGCCGACATTGTTCAGCAGCGGTAGGGTATGCTTCTGGCAACACGTCAAACAGGCTAACCCATTTGAAGCGTCACCACCCCCAAGTGAACATCGCTTCAACGAAGAAAAAGACGAGCGTCGTACAAACACCGCATTCAAGCAGCCTCTCCTCGGCGAGTCAGGCAGGGCTAAAGCAATAACAAATGTTTTTATAGCAGCAGATTTAAGACCATATTGCATTAAAAACTTGATTTTGACCCACTTCTTCTTTCTGCAGACAATGTGGATAAACTGATTTTTCGGGCAAAAAACATGAAGATTGAGTGAAAGTCACCAGGGTTAAAGGCTGGGGGGGGGAAAGAAAAATGAATCTGAGGCTGAGTTGACTTGAAACTGTTTAATGTTGCACTTTTTATATGTAGAAGAAAAGTTTTGTCATTTTATTTAATCTGAGCAACAACTTGAGGCAGTTTAATGTTGATTAACGTGGACCACGACTTAAACAAGTTGAAAAACTTATCGGGGTGTTACCATTTAGTGGTCAATTGTACGGAATATGTACTGTACTGTGCAATCTACTAATAAAAGTCTCAATCAATCAATCAATCAAAAAAAGCACTTTATATGTAGAAAGGTTTTGTTAAGAAACCATTCTGAGCCTTATCTTATTTAGTTTTTATTTGATGTATGTTGACCACATGAACCCTGGCAATGGACCCTGTGTTTATATGTATGTTATTGTTATGCTTAGCATTCATGACTGCCTGCTGTTGCACTGATCAGCCTAGTGGTGGCTCACATCCATCACACACACAGCTATTTCTATTTTTGGGCATAATTATTATAATGTTCCCAATGTTAAAAGGATAAAGCCACTGTTTACAAATTTGGTAAATAAATAACCAAAACATTTATATTTTGTTGTTTTCTTACTGTACCGAAAATGAACCGAACCGTGACCTCTAAACTGAGGTACGTACCGAACCAAAATTTTTGTGTACCGTTACACCCTTAATAAATATATAGATTTTTTTTGTATTGAAATTGCTGACTTTGGGATGTCTTTTGTATTCGTGGTCATATTGTTTTTTGTCTTAGAGTTTAAACCTTGTTTAATACGTGTAGTGCTAAATTTGACCAGTAAAGGGTGAAGAGTGATAAGTCACATACAATGTTTGGTGTGTGAATGTTGTTTAATTTCTATATGTGTCAACATTTTTAGTTTATTGTGTGGATATATTAACACTAAACCTTCTATCTTATTTATGTGAAATACACAATGGACATTATCCCGTGTGTAATGTTCATATTGTTGTTACTCAGCCAGTGTTTGTGGGTCTGATGGACCCGTTGCATTTTGTGGCTTTTAATGCCTCACAATCAAACACTTTTATGTTAGAATACTGAACAGATGTTTAACTTATCCCAATAAACAAACACTTTTATGTTAAAATACTGAAAAGATGTTTACCTTATCCCAAAAAACATCTGTTCAGTATTTTAACATAAAAGTGTTTGATTGTGAGGCATTAAAAGCCACAAAATGCAACGGGTCCATCAGACCCACAAACGCTGGTTGAGTAACAACAATATAAACGTTGCATGGAAATGTATCTGCCAGTTTCTGCATCCCACAGGGATTCTTCTTTTGTGTTTCTGCACCTGCGGTTCTCACACAAGGTTGCAACGTTGTTTGTCAACACCGTCTGCTCTCATTTTCTCGCACATTTGAGCCTCTGATGTTCTGTGTACCTACACTCTGTCCTCCTCCTGTCTAGGCCTGCTGTGTATGTGTTTGTGTATGTGTGTGTGTGTGTGTGTGTGTGTGTGTGTGTGTGTGTGTGTGTGTGTGTGTGTGTGTGTGTGTGTGTGTGTGTGTGTGTGTGTGTGTGTGTGTGTGTGTGTGTGTGCGCGCGTGCGTGTGCGTGCGTGTGCGTGTTGGTGGGTGCGTGGGTGGGTGGGTGCGTGTGGTACACAGAACTTCAATTTCCACACTTCTATTAGCCCCGGGTCCAGTGGACCCGGACATCTTGTATGTAATAGAAATGTGTAGGGGGGGTGTGTGGTGTGTGTTCATTAAATATGTATTCTGATATATGTTCTTCACAGAAAATGAGCCAAAGTCAGTGAGTCTCAGTTTGAAAAATGTGTTAATTATATAATTTTTCTTTTAATAAAAAAATGAAAATGGGTCCCACAGACCCGAACACCACACAAGGGTTATTTATCTGAAATACACAATGGACGTTATACTTTTGTTATATTTATGTGATGTTTGTATTTTCAGTCTTACAAACCTAAATTAAGGAAAAAGTGTAAAGAAAGAAAACTAAGGAAGGAAAATAATTCAAAAGACGGAACATCAATCCTCAACAATAACTGGAGCTTCTGTTTTTTATATACTGTTAACTAGCTGCACACGCTGGAAACAAGTAGCGAGGGCAGAATAATGCATTTATTGACAGTGCAGTGTGAAAGCCGACGTGTTTAGTTTGCAATTAGGTAAACGCAGTCCTCAAATAAATATAACCTGCGAAGGCACTCTCTGACGAAACATCCACATTACGATGTCCGGCTCCTGAGCCCTTGGGCTCTTGAAAACTGCAGCCCTCATCATTATGTAGTTGAATAGCCCTGTCATAACGCCTACTGTAATGCTCAAATAAACACAGAGAACATCCCTAAACTTGGCTCGGACCAGTGTAGGGCTGGGCGATATGGATCAAAACTCATATCTCGATATAGTTTGGCCCATAAACTAACCGAAAAATGCAAATACATGTTGACCAACTAAATACTGTATCTCCACCAAGCCTAGATTTAAAATTTTGGGGACTGCTGGGGATCCCAAATAGACAAAAACAGGTACCAACAAGTAATAAAAGTAGGTTTTGCATGATAGGATCCCAACTTAAAAGGTGTTCTGAGATAATAAAAAAGAAAAAGCCTTGAACATAATAGAAGAAAAGTCAAATATAATTGCCAATCTTCTTTAAAATAAACATTTAGTTGTGCTCAATTCTTCAGCTAACAAAAACACAAAAGTACAAAATTGAAATAAAGTCCCCTGGTTTAAAAAGACATGTTTACATGCCAACTGCTGCATGATGCTGTGTGAATTAAGTATTTAATTATAGTTACTCATTACTTAACCAAAAAAGTAATTAAATGAGTCACGGAATTACTCTTTAATAAATGTAATGAATTACTAGGTAAAGTAATTAATGTGTTACTTTATAAAAAAATTCAAATATCAGTTAAGATAAGTTTGTGTATGCGTCTGTTGGTGTGCCAGTGTTTCCCACACATTCATTTATTTGTGGCGGCCCGCCACGAAAGAATTACGTCCGCCACAAATTAAAAATGTTTTTTATTATTATTATTATTATTATTATTATTATTATTTTTATTTTTTATTTTTGTCCTGTCCAGCTTCTCAGGCAAATCATATAGTTGATGTAGATGCCCATATAGGCTGTTCAGATTTACTTTACAAAAGAGAAGTGTAGAATACTTCTCTTGTTGCCTTATTTGTATTTGACCACTACTGTTTTCTGTTTATTTGTTACTGACTGTGGCAGGACACCTCTGCCTCTGTTTCACTTTATGTTGCTGGTAAATAATATGGTTGTAGTAGTAGGCTAAAGTTAAATTATTTAGTATGCACTAATTAAAGGGGCAGAGCTTTAAGAGACATTTTAGCTTTTATATTTTATAAGACATATTTTTTGTAAGAACCGCAATTAACAAATATATTTCAGTGAATAACTTATTGTTCAAATCTGTATATAAATATATACATAAAGTGTTGTAATTATATTGTAAAATGGATGGATGGATGGACGTTTAAAACAAAACTGTTATTATTAATTAGTAAGTATACATTTTTTGAGCCTTTTTAGAGAAAATCATACGATTGTAGTGAATTATGCAAATTACTCGATGATGTCATGGTGACCACGCCCATAGACACGCCCCCACCGCCACAGGTATCTTGGCAGTTTATGTGAAACACTGTGTGCCTTTCAAAAGACGGTGCCTGTTGCCTAGTGACGTGTGATGTCAGCGAGTCTCACAGTCACAGATATAGCTTGAGCAGTTTTTGTTAGCTTAGCGAGCTAGCAGCAGCAGTTTGTCGGCTCTTACGGCAGCTCTTTTGAATTTTTCACTGGTTTGTGTTACCTCTGCTTAATAAATAGATTGGATGTTCTTTCATGGCTGTATGTTCTTGTCAACAAACGGCATACTGTTTAGATGGCAAGTTTGTCACTTCAATCGTAGTTACTCGCACCATGTGCAGTTTGTGTCAAGTTTTAAGGTGGTGAAAAAATGTTGTCTTTTACTGACCAGTTCCTCAAATAAGACCCTGTTTTCTTCTGTGTTTAATGACGAATTTGAGCTCACACAAAGCTCCGCTACAGCTAAAACTCTGCTTCCCTCTGTGCATGGCGCAGGAGGGGGACACACAAACACACAGCTGTCAGCGCGCACAGTGATCACTGACACTTCCACGTCAATCACTTGTCCATTTGGTTATGGTTTAACTTCATTTCCAACATATTATACAAATCGGCGAACATTTTACTGTGGTTTGATCAAATTTGGATGGATTTATTCTAGGAGCAATACTAATTAAAGGGTAAAATCTATATTAGCACATGTGCTGTTGAAGTTTATTTTGAACATGTATACAATTTAAATATGATATATCACATATTATCATTTTTCTTTACAATACGTCTGAAAAGAAGTAGGAAGAAGCAGAGCTACTTTTCTACCTCCTAGCAATTCCAGTACTAACACATGTTCACTTCCTGTTTGTCATTAGAGAATTTATAATTAAAGTACCAATGATTGTCACACCCACACTAGGTGTGGGGAAATTTGTCCTCTGCATTTGACCCATCCCATTGTTCACCCCCTGGGTGGTGAGGGGAGCATTGGGCAGCAGCGGTGGCTGCGCCCGGGAATCATTTTTGGTGATTTAACCCCCAAATCCAACCCTTGATGCTGAGTGCCAAGCAGGGAGGTAATGGGTCCCATTTTTATAGTCTACCGATCTCAGGGCGGACCCTCTAACCACTAGGCCACTGAGTAGGTACATAATGTACATAATTTACATCTATTCTTTCTGAAAACAAGTTATTTACATAAATAGTCAGTTATGATTCACAGAATGGTGAATAATATCTTATTTTCAACAAGTTCAAGACGTTTGTCATAATTCTTCCTTATACTTTGTAAACCCTTGTAGTTTAAAACTATTCTTAAAGTGGATCATATTAGTACATTGTACTATAAAGTTGCTCTATCCAAAAATGTAAGGACAAAGAAAACAACAAAAGCATTGTGAGAGAACTTTAGGTACTAGCAGATGGATCCATAAGCAAGCAACTAAGAAGAATGAATCAGCAGATGGGTCAACAAAATATCTCAACCAACTGTTCAACTGGGAAGGAAACCCTAAAACCCGGTTGACCCATAAATATCAAGCCATTGTTTACATTGTTTACCTCAAACAACTCATAATTATCACTGAGCCCTATCTTTTGTAGTAGTAATACCCATCCATCTAGTTTCTATACCCCTTGTCTTCATTATGGTCACATGTCACATTAAGCTGGAGCCTATCCCAGCTAATTGTAGACTAGAGGCACCAGCCAATCACAAGTCACATATATACAGTACAAGCAAACTTTCACATCTATGGGAAATTTAACGTCTCCAATTAGCCTAAGATTTAAGTTTTTGTTGTAGGGCTTAGTAATAATACCCTTAAAAGTAAAAAGGAACCTTTATCATTATTAATGTTATCATCATAGTGAGCTTATATTACTCTTTTACTATTGATTCATTTCCTTTTATACACATTGTTTTCTTGTCCTTCCCCAAAATCCCTGGACATTGTTCCCTTGCCACTCTGCGGTTCACTAACTGCAGTCTCAGTGTATTACGGATTTTAAAGTGCCATTGAGTAGATTTAAGTTTTCTTGTTAAACATACGTAGGTTTTCGAGTGTATGAAGTATGAGGCATAGGAGGTGTTTATAGGTGTGTGTGACAGCTGTGCAGAGGTTATAAAAACTGTATAATTGGAGGGGTCTGAAACCTAACCCCCAGGATAATTGAGGGAACACTGTATCCTGTTTTATCCAGCTACCCTCTGTCTCTCTACGCCGTCTCACTAGCTCGAGTGAGACTGGATGCAATTGTTCAACTGATAATAAACATTTTGTCTCAAAAAGTCTTTAATCATGGTTAAAGTCTTTGTGGAACACAATGCATTCCAAACACTTTAAAATGAACGGTGACAGCAGAGGGCGCCAACTATTGTCCTCTGAAGGGTGACTAGTCCAGAACAATAAGCCTGTATAAAGCCTACTTTGCACATTGTAATTTACCATGTTGGTAAGATGTTTATCTCAGTCTTTTATAATTCTTCATTAATTACACACTCTTTAACAAATATCTCAGAGGTTAAAATCATGAATTATCACAACTTTCACTTTATCCCGCAATTTTGGGTGTAAAAGTCCTGCAAAGTCAGGGTTTTAAGGCTGCAACAATCTCCAAATTTCGAATTCGTTTTTAATTGTATTGTATGTACCATCCCAGTCTGGAAAAATAGTTGTTAAAAAAAATAATTTAGTACCCCAGAATAATAACACATTCATACCTCTGATGACTGTTTATGACTATATTGTGTCTAAAAGTTGTTTTTTTGGAATCTTATTCTTGAAGAAACAAAAATCCTCAATTATAGTTAGTTTAGTGGTAACAATGAGAGCTGTCAAATGATTGTATTTTAAAGAAAAACAAATAATCACAGTTTTAAATTAATTAATTAATCATGAAAAATGCGCAATTTCCCTATATTGTACTATAGTAGAAAGATAAATGACAGGACACATTTTTTTGGCACTTTGTGTAAATCGTAAATAAAAACAGAATACAATGATTTGCAAATCCTTTTGAACCTACACTACCGTTCAAAAGTTTGGGGTCACATTGAAATGTCCTTATTTTTGAAGGAAAAGCACTGTACTTTTCAATGAAGATAACTTTAAATTAGTCTTAACTTTAAAGAAATACACTCTATACATTGCTAATGTGGTAAATGACTATTCTAGCTGCAAATGTCTGGTTTTTGGTGCAATATCTACATAGGTGTATAGAGGCCCATTTCCAGCAACTATCACTCCAGTGTTCTAATGGTACAATGTGTTTGCTCATTGGCTCAGAAGGCTAATTGATGATTAGAAAACCCTGGTGCAATCATGTTCACACATTTGAAAACAGTTTAGCTCGTTACAGAAGCTACAAAACTGACCTTCCTTTGAGCAGATTGAGTTTCTGGAGCATCACATTTGTGGGGTCAATTAAACGCTCAAAATGGCCAGAAAAAGAGAACTTTCATCTGAAACTCGACAGTCTATTCTTGTTCTTAGAAATGAAGGCTATTCCACAAAATTGTTTGGGTGACCCCAAACTTTTGAACAGTAGTGTATATTAAATTGAATAGACTGCAAAGACAAGATACTTAACGTTCGAACTGGAAAACGTAGTTATTTTTTGCCAATGTTAGCTCTTTTGGAATTTGATGCCTGCAACATGTTTCAAAAAAGCTGGCACAAGTGGCAAAAAAGACTGAGAAAGTTGAGGAATGCTCATCAAACACTTATTTGGAACATCCCACAGGTGAACAGGCTAATTGGGAACAGGTGGGTGCCATGATTGGGTATAAAAGCAGCTTCCATGAAATGCTTAGTCATTCACAAACAAGGATGGGGCGAGGCTCACCACTGTGTAAACAAATGCGTGAGCAAATTGTCAAACAGTTTAAGAACAACATTTCTCAACGAGCTATTGCAAGGAATTAAGGGATTTCACCATCTACGGTCCGTAATCTCATCAAAAGGTTCAGAGAATCTGGAGAAATCACTGCACGTTAGCGTAATGAACATTGAATGCCCGAGACCTTCTATCCCTCAAGCGGTACTGCATCAAAAACCAACATCAGTATGTAAAGGATATCACCACATGGGCTCAGGAACACTTCAGAAAACCACTGTCAGTAACTACAGTTGGTCGCTACATCTGTAAGTGCAAGTTAAAACTCTACTGTGCAAAGCGAAAGCCATTTATCAACAACACCCATAAACGGGCCTGAGCCTCACCTGAGATGGACTGATGCAAAGTGGAAAAGTGTTCTGTGGTCTGACGAGTCCACATTTCAAATTGTTTTTGGAAACTGTGGACGTCGTGTCTTCCGGACCAAAGAGGAAAAGAACCATCTGGATTGTTATAGGAGCAAAATTCAAAAGCCAGCATCTGTGATGGTATGGGGGTGTATTAGTGCCCAATGCATGGGTAACTTACACATCTGTGAAGGCACCATTAATACTGAAAGGTACATAAAGGTTTAGGAGCAACATATGTTGCTATCCAAGCATCGTATTTTTCATGGTTCCCCTGTGTGGCTTTCAAAGAAGCGCATAAAAATATTTCTTAAAGTACTGTTAGTGTTTCTAAACTCTTACAGATTTCTGTAGATGTTCAAATTGTATTTCAACATGTTCTTCTTTATTTCTTTCATCTCTTTAAATCATTTGTGTATCAGAGGACGTCAGTATACACTATCTATATACCTTTAAGGTGTGGCATCATTATGTTCAGATCAGTCCACAGTGGAATTGTTCTTGTGTCTGAGGGCATCAAGCTAAGACTGTTTTTTTCTGCTGTTAAATTCAGGCAGCAGTCTGATTCGTATGTCAGATGTCAACATAGTCATCCATGAACATTTCTTAATAGTTGATTGTCTCTCAACAGGAAGTACATTGTGAGCAATCATGTTCCGAAGCAGCCTGAAGATGTTGCTGGGAAGCAAAAGCCGCAAGAACAACAGTGGTCAGTGTCACGGTTTGTCACTCCCAATCTTGGGAAACAATTCTGTATTCTCTGTATTCTTACATAAGTACTTGACAAAAAACCCCAAAATATTTCGAAGAGTACTCTTTCATAATTGGTGTCAGTTATTATGCCTTACAGGTGCATTCCAAAACATGGTAAAATGGTTAATTTATTTCAGTAGTTGAAGTAAAAAAGTGAAACTGTTCCATCATTTGCTCTACATCATGGGTGTCAAACTCTGGCCCGCGGGCCAAATTTGGCCCGCCGTGTAATTTCATTTGGCCCTTGAGGCAATATCAAATTAACACTAGAGCTGGCCTGCCGATTATATACAGCGGCGGTGCCGCAGTAACACCGCATTCACCGCTAATTCTCATACTTGCCAACTCTCCCGGGAGACTTTCAAATTTCAGTGCCCCTCCCAATAATCACCACGGCCGCCTTTCATTCAGTCCAACGAGTGCTGGCCCAGTCACATAATATGTGTGGCTTCTGCACACACACACAATTGAATGCAATGCATACTTCATCAACAGCCATACAGGTCACACTGAGGGTTGCCGTATAATCAACTTTAACACTGTTACAAATATACGGCACACTGTGAACCCACACCAAACAAGAATGACAAACACATTTCGGGAGAACATCCACACCGTAACACAACATAAACACAACAGAACAAATACCCAGAACCCTTTGCAGCACTAACTCTTCCGGACTGCAATATACCCCGACCCTGCCCACCTCAACCGACACACATTCACTTGTGTGTGCGTGCAGGAGCCGCACATATTATGTGACTGGGGCGGCACGTTGTTAGAATGGATGAAAAGCGGACGTGACGACAGCTCGTAGAGGACGTTAAAAGCAGTGCCTTTGAGGCACGCCCCCAAGACTGTGGTCCGGGTGGACTACGAGATATAATGACTGATGAGCCCCGACATTAATGAACTAGCATCCAAGAAAAGATGGCAGGTATCTGGCTTGGGCACATCAGATTAGAACAGTGTGTTGCAAACTGAGCAGTTTAAAGTCCTGAATGGTTCTGTTTATTCATTGTTATTTTATTTAAGTTTTAAATGTATTAGCCTGTGGTAAAAGTTAATGTTGATCATTACCTCAGAAGGTTGCAAATAGAAAAGAGGCATTCAATTTTTATTTAAATTGTATTTGATATGCCATTGATATTTTTTAATTATTATTATTATTATTTGAAACTGGATTTTGCATGTCACTATAAAGTTATATAAGCCTTGCTTGTTCAATATTCAATGCAAAACTTGTTTGGGTCCCTATTAAACTCTAGAAAGAGGTTCTGCAGCCTCCGAAGCAGAACCTCCAGGTTCTGTAGCAGCTTCTTCCCTCAGGCCGTAAGACTCTTGAAAGCATCATAATTAAATTATCCCCTCAACTCCCCCCAAAACGGATTAACTCGCTGGAATATAAAGACAATATAACATACATCCATAAACGTGGACGCATGTGAAAAAGTGCAATATATTTATCTGTACAGTAATCTATTTATTTATATATATTTATGTATTTTATATATATATATATATATATATATATATATATATATATATATTTATATATTATTTATATATTTATATTTATTTATATATGCACCTTATTGCTTTTTTATCCTGCACTACCATGAGTTTATGTAACTAAATGTCGTTCTTATCTGTGCTGTAAAGTTCAAATTTGAATGACAATAAAAAGGAAGTCTAAGTCTAAGTCCGAGTCTATTAAAAGGTTAATTTGTTCATGCTTGGCCCGCGGCCTTGTTCAGTTTTACATTTTGGCCCACTGTGTATTTGAGTTTGACACCCCTGCTCTACATAGTGAACAATTTGAACAATTTCTTAATTTCATAATAAAGACGTTTTTAATTTTGTGAAAAAAAGTTGTTCACTGCTTATGTCACGCTTAAAAGGGCTCTCTTTTTCTTAAATTAGGCTCCTGAATTTTTGCACGATATTCCAATTTTTTTAGCTGCAGGTATAAACTACAGTATAAGAAGGAAAAAACTGATGAAAAGTAAGGGTTTTCCAATCGATCGTCCACCGATCTGTATTGGCCAATTTTTCTGAAAAATCAACTATCAACTAAATAAAAAAGGCTACATTTTTTTTGTCTGAATAAAGCTCCTGAACTTTTGCACGATATTCCAATTTATTGAGATGCAGCTGAATATTAAACTATTTGTAGGGAAAAATTTATGAAAAGTAAGAATTTTCCAATCGATCAAACACCGATCGGTATCGGACAATTTTTTTTCGTAAAAACACGTTGCCAATTAATAAAACATCCTCCCTTTTTGTCTTAATTAAGCTCCTGAATTTTTGCACGATATTCCAATTTATTGAGATGCAGCTGAATATTAAACTATTTGTAGGGAAAAATGTATGAAAGCAAGAATTTTCCAATCGATCGACCACCGATCGGTATCGGACAATTTTTTTTAAAATAAAAACAAGTTGCCAATTAATTACAAATCCTACCTTTTTCGTCTTAATTAAGCTCCTGAACTTTTGCACGATATTCCAATTTATTGAGATGCAGCTGAATATTAAACTATTTGTAGGGAAAAATGTATGAAAGCAAGAATTTTCCAATCGATCAACCACCAATCGGTATCGGACAATTTTTTTTAATAAAAACAAGTTGCCAATTAATTACAAATCCTACCTTTTTCGCCTTAATTAAGCTCCTGAACTTTTGCACGATATTCTAATTTATTGAGATGCAGCTGAATATTAAACTATTTGTAGGGAAAAATGTATGAAAAGTAAGGATTTTCCAATCGATCGACCACCGATCGGTATCGGGCAATTTTTTTTCATAAAAACACATTGCCAATTAATTACAAATCCTCATTTTTTTTGTCTGAATCAAGCTCCTGAATTTTTGCACGATATTCCAATTTATTGAGATGCAGCTGAATATATAACTATTTGTAGGGAAAAATGTATGAAAAGTAAGAATTTTCCAATCGATTGACCACCTATCGGTATCGGACAATTTTTTTTCATAAAAACACGTTGCCAGTTAATTCAAAATCCTCCCTTTTTTGTCTGAATTAAGCTCCTGAACTTTTGCACGATATTCTAATTTATTGAGATGCAGCTGAATATTAAACTATTTGTAGGGAAAAATGTATGAAAGCAAGAATTTTCCAATCGATCGACCACCGATCGGTATCGGACAATTTTTTTTTATAAAAACAAGTTGCCAATTAATTACAAATCCTACCTTTTTCGTCTTAATTAAGCTCCTGAACTTTTGCACGATATTCTAATTTATTGAGATGCAGCTGAATATATAACTATTTGTAGGGAAAAATGTATGAAAAGTAAGAATTTTCCAATCGATTGACCACCGATCGGTATCGGACAATTTTTTTTCATAAAAACACGTTGCCAGTTAATTCAAAATCCTCCCTTTTTTGTCTGAATTAAGCTCCTGAACTTTTGCACAATATTCCAATTGATTGAGATGAAGCTATATGAAGGGAACAATTTATAAAAATTAAGGATGTTTCTATCGATCGACCACCAATCGGTATCGACCCAAAAATACATTGCCAATTAATTTTAAATCCAATCTACTTTATTTATATTGCAATTTTAAACAACAACATGTTTCCAAAGTGCTGCACAACAATATTAAAAACAATATATTAAAATATTATCTTTACCTCCACCAATGACCGAAACAAAAACAATATAAAATTAATATGATTAAAAATTATTTTATAGGGTAAAACCAATTAAAACAGTAAATAGAAATAGGGGGCAACATTAAATGCTCCTTTTTTGGTCTGAATTAAGCTCTTGAACTGTTGCACAATATTCCAATATATTGAGATCCAGCTGAATATTTATTTCATAAAATGTATGAAAAATAAGGATTTTCCAATCGATCGGCCAATTTACGTGAAAAAATATGTTGCCAATTAATGCCTTTTAATGCGGAGCACAAACGCAGATCACTTTTTGCTGACACTATTTATTTTCTAGTCCCCCGGCTCGAATGGCTCGCAGCTAACAATGCATGGAGCCGCTCCTCTAAGTAGTAATCACCTTCATTACGGAAAATATACTGCATTTCTTAGCATCTTAAGAATTAATATCAAGTAGCATTATCACTGGAGGCTAAATATGTTATACACCGAGAGCAAGCCAGGAACAGGCATGCTGATAGCTAAGCTAGTTTAAAACATCACCAAGCAATAAGTGCTTAGTAAACTTTGAGAAGTGTCGATGGAAGCATGTTAGAGCATCAAGTAAGCAACTATTAATCAAAAATTAACATTGAAATGAATAAGGGTCCAGAGAGGATGATAAAGGAATATTGGGGATGTGTCAGCATTGTCGCAGTACACCACACATAAGAGGAGCGCGACTCGAACCATAAAGTGGTGGTGTTGACTGTCGATACCAAGGGTAGTATCACTATGTGATGATACTAGACTGATTAGGTCGATGTATTTGTTTATGTTTACAAAGTCAGGGAATACTTCACTGGACACCGGAGAACTTTACAGGAAAAAACTAAGGATTTAAATAAGTAGAATACAGTCTTTTTTGCTTTTGTTTAATTGTTGTGTAATATTGACTTTGTTTTGCTCAAACAATTGTATGCAAATAATGACGAACTAATTTAAACATTGTATTGATATTGTTAAACTGTCCATAGCACTCACCATAACTGTTTTTGAAAATTTACAGTTAATACATGTTCTCACTCATGGACCATCGGAATCGTCAGCGTGAAACCCTGATTGGAACATCACTAATAATGTTGATATCTGACTTGGATGAAATAATGAATTATTAAATTATGAAGATAAAAAAATGAAGTCGCTTTATTTAGTGCTTTATGAAAGGGATAGTTATACTGTATTTAATGAATATTTATTCAAAAGTATTGTAGAATCATTTTTAATTTTATGTTAAAGGTAAATTATAATTATGGTATATATTCTATTATTTGTTATACTATACAAAAATAGAGCATAACTACCGCATTTTTCAGACTATAAGTCGCTCCGGAGTATAGGTCGCACCGGCCGAAAATGCATAATAAAGAAGGAAAAAAACATATAAGTCGCATTTTTTGGGGAAATGTATTTGATAAAACCCAACACCAAGAATAGACATTTGAAAGGCAATTTAAAATAAATAAAGAATAGTGAACAACAGGCTGAATAAGTGTACGTTATATGAGGCATAAATAACCAACTGAGAACGTGCCTGGTATGTTAACGTAACATATTATGGTAAGAGTCATTCAAATAACTATAACATATAGAACATGCTATACGTTTACCAAATAATCTGTCACTCCTAATCGCTAAATCCCATGAAATCTTATACGTCTAGTCTCTTACGTGAATGAGCTAAATGTTATTTGATATTTTTCGGTAATGTAATTTCACACATAAGTCGCTCCTGAGTATAAGTCGCAACCCCGGCCAAACTATGAAAAAAACTGCGACTTATAGTCCGAAAAATACGGTAATCATAACAATCTAATTATTATAATTATGTTATACAGCTTTAAGAGTTTTCTAATCCACTCGAATGTTCCTTTTTCCTGACAGGTGGCAGCAGCATTGAGTCTGCGAGCTCCGAGATAAGACTGCTGGAGGGATTCACTCGTTCTCTTCCCTCCTCTCCTCTCCTTAACATTCGTCCGGCCAAAAGAACATCCGGTAGGTGTTGTCTTTCTTTCTTAAAAGTGCTACTCAGACTAACACATCCGGTCTTCGTGCGAGGGTCGGGCCACCCATTGGTCAATCCAACTTTGTTTCCATTGCCCGTCAGGGAGATGGGTGGGAGGGTTGGTGCATACTGCAGATGATTTAGGGTGAGAGGCGGGTACACCCTTTGAAAGATCACCAGTCAATCACATTGACATGCATTCACACTCATATTGATGCCTTCAATTTAGTGGTTTTCAAGTCATCTAACTTTTTTTTGGCGACTGTCTGAGGAAGCCACAGTGCCTAAAGCAGTGGTTCTTAACCTGGGTTCGATCGAACCCTAGGGGTTCGGTGAGTCGGGCTCAGGGGTTCGGCGGGGGTCAAGACACACCCGACTCATCGTGTAAATAAAAATTTCTCCCTATCGGCGTACTACGGATACGGCAACAGCAGAAGTCAGACTGATTTGCAGGTGTGTAATTTGTTGTGAGTTTATGCACTGTGTTGGTTTTGTTCTTTGAACAAGGTGATGTTCATGCACGCTTCATTTTGTGCACCAGTAAAAAAACATGGTAACACTTTAGTATGGGGAACATATTCACCATTAATTAGTTGCTTATTAACATGCAAATTAGTAACATATTAGCTCTTAACTAGTCATTATTAAGTACTTATTAATGCCTTATTCGGCATGGCCTTTCTATAACCCTAACCCTCTAACCCTGGCCCTAACCCTCTAACCCTAACCAAATAACTCTAAATTAAGTCTTTGTTACTTAGAATATGTTCCCCATACTAAAGTGTTACCAAAAACTAGGGATGTCCGATAATGGCTTTTTGCCGATATCCGATATTCCGATATTGTCCAACTCTTTAATTACCGATACCGATATCAACCGATATATGCAGTCGTGGAATTAACACATTATTATGCCTAATTTGGACAACCAGGTATGGTGAAGATAAGGTACTTTTTAAAAAAATTGGTAAAATAAGATAAATAAATTAAAAACATTTTCTTGAATAAAAAAGAAAGTACAACAATATAAAAACAGTTACATAGAAACTAGTAATGAATGAAAATGAGTAAAATTAACTGTTAAAGGTTAGTACTATTAGTGGACCAGCAGCACGCACAATCATGTGTGCTTACGGACTGTATCCCTTGCAGACTGTATTGATATATATTGATATATAATTTAGGAACCAGAATATTAATAACAGAAAGAAACAACCCTTTTGTGTGAATGAGTGTAAAGGGGGGAGGGAGGTTTTTTGGGTTGGTGCACTAATTGTAAGTGTATCTTGTGTTTTTTATGTTGATTTAATAAAAAAAAAAAACGATACCGATAATAAAAAAAACGATACCGATAATTTCCGATATTACATTTTAACGCATATATCGTCCGATAATATCGGCAGGCCGATATTATCGGACATCTCTACCAAAAACATATAACTTTGTCTTGAATTTGAAAAAAACCCTTTGTGAATGCGCATATGAAACTGGTGGGGTTTGGTACCTCCGACAAGGTTAAGAACCACTGGCCTAAAGACTGGGTATTACATTATGCTACGGTTTGGTTATTTTGGTTCTTCCAACACTAAATACAAGAAAAAAGAAATACAAATCAATATCCCCTGAATATGGCTGCATTAACACTGCACCGATACTGTGTTGGTGTTTGATGATGGCTCCATCTCCTGGATTAAAACAGTCACGACAGTTCAGTTCAGTTCATCTATCCATCCATTTTCTACCGCTTATTCCGTTTATTTGGAACATGCATACGATACAATGTAATGCATCACACAATTCCAGTTGTTTCATTACAGCACGTCCGAAAAGGAGTAGGAAGAAGCAGAGCTTATTTAATCCTACCCCTTTTCATACCATAGCAATTTTATCCAATTTAAAATTAAAGTACCGTATTTTTCGGACTATAAGTCACAGTTTTTTTCATAGTTTGGCCGGGGGTGCGACTTATACTCAGGAGCGACTTATGTGTGAAATTATTAACACATTAGCGTAAAATATCAAATAATATTATTTAGCTCATTCACGTAAGAGACTAGACGTATAAGATTTCATGGGATTTAGCGATTAGGAGTGACAGATTGTTTGGTAAACGTATAGCATGTTCTATATGTTATAGTTATTTGAATGACTCTTACCATAATATGTTACGTTAACATACCAGGCACGTTCTCAGTTGGTTATTTATGCCTCATATAACGTACACTTATTCAGTCTGTTGTTCACTATTCTTTATTTATTTTAAATTGCCTTTCAAATGTCTATTCTTGGTGTTGGCTTTTATCAAATACATTTCCCCAAAAAATGCGACTTATACTCCAGTGCGACTTATATATGTTTTTTTCCTTCTTTATTATGCATTTTCGGCCGGTGCGACTTATACTCCGGAGCGACTTATACTCCGAAAAATACGGTGCCAATGATTGTCACACACACTCTAGGTGTAGTGAGATTATCCTCTGCATTTGACCCATCACCCTTACCCCCTGGGAGGTGAGGGGAGCAGTGAGCAGCAGCGGTGGCTGTGCCCGGGAATCATTTTTGGTGATTTAACCCCCAATTCCAACCCTTGATGCTGAGTGCCAAGCAGGGAGGTAATGGGTTCCATTTTTATAGTCTTTGGTATGACTCGGCCGGGGTTTGAATTAGGTCTTGCAACAACTAATCGATTAAATCGATTAAAATCGATTATAAAAATAGTTGGCGATTAATTCAGTCATGGATTTGTTGGATATATGCTATGCGCATGAGCAGAGGCTACTTTTTGAAAATTTTTAATTTACTTTTTTTTAAATTTTTTATAAACCTAATTTATAAACTGCAACATTTACAAAAAGCCGAGAAACAATAATCAAAATAAGTATGGTGCCAGTATGCTGTTTTTTTCAATAAAATAATGGAAAGGATAGAAATGTAGTTTGTCTCTTTTATCCGATTATTAATCGAAGTAATAATCGACAGATTAATCGATTATCAAATTAGTTGTTAATTGCAGCCCTAGTTTGAACGCTCGACCTTCCAGTCTCAGGGCGGACACTCTAACCACAAGGCCACTGACCAGCAATTTTATCAAATTTCCTTGTTCTCTGTAACAGAACAGTGAACAATAAATAGTAATTAAATAATATACCATGGTAAGCAAAGAAATATTAAATACATAAATAATCTTTGCCTCAATAAAAAAATAAAAATGAAAAGGGAAAAAAAAGGGTTCAAGATGTTCATCATAATTCTTGTTCTGTGTACTTTGTGAACAATTGTAGTTTGAACAGTCTCTTAAACTGAATCATATTGGTGCTTTGTTTGATTTCTTTGGTTAATCCATTCCATAATTTAATTCCACATACTGATATACTAAAGGTTTTAAGTGTTGTACGAGCATATAAATGTTTTAAATTAGATTTTCCTCCAAGGTTATATTTATCCTCTCTTGTTGAGAAGAATTGTTGTACATTCTTGGGTAGCAGGTTATAGTTTGCTTTATACATCATTTTAGCTGTTTGCAAATGCACCAAATCGTTGAATTTCAATAATTGTGATTTAATAAATAAAGTGTTTGTATGTTCTCTATATCTAACGTTATGTAATATTGTAATTGATATTTTTTGTAACACATTTAGTGAATGAAGCGCACTTGTAGTTGTTTCCCCATATTTCTACACAATAACTCAGATGTGGTAACACTAGTGAGCAGTAAAGAATATGAAGGGATTTTTGGTCCAGAACATATTTTGCTTTATTCATAATTGACGTGTTTCCTGCTACTTTATGTTGAATATTTTTTACATGAGATTTCTAATTCATTTTATCATCTATTATTCCACCCAAAAATGTGTTTTCTTTTACCATTTCAATGTCTACTCCATCTATTTGTATTTGTGTTTGACTTTCTCTTCTCCTGTTACCAAATAGCATTATTTTAGTCTTACTGAGATTCAAAGATAGTCTGTTTTTGTCAAACCTTCTTTTTAATTTGTTCATTGCTTCTGTTATTATTTGTATTATCTTCTGTGTGTTCTCTACTGAACAAAATACCGTTGTATCATCTGCAAATAATACTAACTTTAAGTCCTTTGTAACTTTACAAATGTCATTTATATAGAGATTGAACAATTTTGGTCCGAGTATTGATCCCTGAGGTACGCCACAAGATATTTTTAGCTCTGTGGAAGTAATACTTTGCAGTGGGTCCAGGAGGGGGGCGGTGATGTCCTTGAGGTGGGGCAGGGCCTACTTATAATAGTTTTTTTAAAACAAATAACTGTGCAGAAAAGAAAATGCAATGTGCAACTGTTCAAATAATGGGGCTGTTTGCTACATTTACACAGATGCCTAGAAGGCGCCAACTTTCCAATGTATTTTACACAGTGTATCCCGCCTTCTTACGGCTTCTTGTACGTAATGACGTAACTATGTACGTACGTAACACATGCACACGCATTAGCTTTCGGTGTTGTTAGCTAATAATAGCAAATTTGATAGCTTGCATTAGCTGTCATTGAATGTATCAACTATCATTACAACATTGTTTGTTGCTTTTCTTGGACTGCTTTGGTATGTGCGCATGTGTTGACAAGACCCCAATCATTTTATTCAGGCCGGGAAAAAATGTTTTATTACATAAATTTTATAATCGTGAAAAATACAGATAATTGTCAAACAAATGTGTTCCTTTTAAACCACTAAAGCTAACATTAGACTCAGACAATTAGACTTAGATAAACTTTAATGATCCACAAGGGAAATTGTTCCACACAGTAGCTCAGTTACAAATGATGGAAAAGATGGAAAGGACAATGCAGGTATAAAATAGACTAAAAGCAATATAAAATATAACATATATATGTAATATTTACATAATATATGTACAGTATAGGATATATACTGATATATTATATTATATGTTTATATCCGTCAGTCTACCCCAGGGCAGCTGTGGCTACGAAAGTAGCTTACCACCACCAGGTGTGAATGAATGATGGGTTTTTAACATGTAAAGCGACTTTGGGTACTTAGAAAAGCGCTATATAAATCCCAGGTATTATTATTATTATTATTATATCATATATACAATATATAACAACTACCATGTACAATATTACAGTATATGTAAGAGCTGCAGCATAAAATAGAGAGTAAATCCAGCAGAAAATAGACATTATAAACAAAGAGAAGTAGCTAACAGATATCATCTATTGCTGTATGGCGAGTGATTACACAGCTGGATGGAGTGCGGAATGAAGGAGTTCTTGAATGGAACATTGTGGGAACAAAGCTGAAGAAGCCTGTTGGTGTATGAACTCCGCTGTCCCTCAATTGTCTGGTGGAGTGGGTGGGCAGGATTGTCCATGATGGCCAGCAGTTTGTCCAGTGTCCTCCTGTCCCTCACTGACACAAACGCCTCCAACTGCGTGCCAATAGTTTGGCCGGCTTTCCGGATCAGTTTGTCAATCCGGTTTAAGTCCCTTTTGCTGGTGCTGCTGCCCCAACAAACCACTGCAAAGTACAGGGCACTGGCCACAACAGACTGATAAAAGATCTCCAACAGCTTGCTGCACACATTGAAGGCCTACTGAAAGCCACTACTACCGACCACGCAGTCTGATAGTTTATATATCAATGATGAAATCTTAACATTGTAACACATGCCAATACGGCCGGGTTAACTTATAAAGTGCAATTTTAAATTTCCCGCTAAACTTCCGGTTGAAAACGTCTATGTATGATGACGTATGCGAGTGACGTCAATAGTTAAACGGAAGTATTCGGACACATTGTATCCAATACAAAAAATCTCAGTTTTCATCTCAAGTATTGATCAAGTATTGTCGTGGAGATAAAAGTCACTGTGAATGTCCATTTCGCGTTCCCGACTCTCATTTTCAAGAGGATATAGTATCCGAGGTGGTTTAAAATACAAATCCGTGATCCACAATAGAAAAAGGAGAAAGTGTGGAATCCAATGAGCCAGCTTGAACCTAAGTTACGGTCAGAGCGAAAAAAGATGCGTCCTGCACTGCACTCTAATCCTTCACTCTCACTTTCCTCATCCACAAATCTTTCATCCTGGCTCAAATTAATGGGGTAATCGTCGCTTTCTCGGTCCGAATCGCTCTCGCTGCTGGTGTAAACAATGGGGAAATGTGAGGAGCTCTTCAACCTGTGACGTCACACTACTTCCGGTACAGGCAAGGCTTTTTTTATCAGCGACTAAAAGTTGCGAACTTTATCGTCGATGTTCTCTACTAAATCCTTTCAGCAAAAATATGGCAATATCGCGAAATGATCAAATATGACACACAGAATGGATCTGCTATCCCCGTTTAAATTTAAAAAATTCATTTCAGTAGGCTTTAAAGGACCTAAGCTTCCTCAGGAAAAAGAGTCTGCTCATGCAACATAAGCTTGCCGGTAGTGTTCTTGTATGTTTTGCATTACTGAGAGGAAGTTGCAAACAGCACCTTTGATTTATTAGATGGTTAATAGGAAAGAACATTTACCTTATTTGGTGCGATAAAATCAAAATGATTCCACACTTTGCACAGGTAGTTGACGAAAATATGGATGTCAAACGCGAAGTGCTTCCTGATGAACAAAGTTTGCCGCTGTATCAGCCGCTGCATCGATTACATGGTATTTTCCTAAAGTGACACACACGTCAAGGTATCGAGGGACGCAGCATCCCTCTTTGTGTTTCGTAATGCATTGATGCTTCCGTATCGTTTGACCATCACTAGCATTTAACCTCTTAGCTTCCTCCATTGCTGGCCAACGGCGACAATCTAAGAATGACAGGGAGTTTTGTTATTGCTGATACTAATCGGTTTGTTAAAACAGTCACTTTTATTACAAATGTTATCTGAAATTGGCTGAAAATTAAAATGTTTAACTACGGTGAGGAGCAAGCTTGTGTCATCAACGAAGCAGCGTAATCCAGGCTGTAATAGAGGGTCAAAAATAGGCATTTTGTGTGTGTCAATTACTGGTGATGTTTTCACTATTATAGAATATGTATACTATATTGCCAAAAGTATTTGGCCACCCATCCAAATGATCAGAATCAGGTTTATAAAATCAGGCACTTAGGCATGGAGACTGTTTCTACAAACATTTGTGAAAGAATGGGCCGCTCTCAGTGATTTCCAGCGTGGAACTGTCATAGGATGCCACCTGTGCAACAAATCCAGTCGTGAAATTTCCTCGCTCCTAAATATTCCAAAGTCAACTGTCGGCTTTATTATAAGAAAGTGGAAGAGTTTGGGAACAACAGCAACTCAGCCACGAAGTGGTAGGCCACGTAAACTGAGAGGGGTCCGTTGCTACAGAGCTCCAAACTTCATGTGACCTTCCAATTAGCCCACGTACAGTACGCAGATAGCTTCATGGAATGGGTTTCCATGGCAGCTGCATCAAAGCCATACATCACCAAGTCCAATGCAGTAGTGTAAAGCACGTCGGCACTGGACTCTAGAACAGTGGAGACGCGTTCTGTGGAGTGATGAATCCCGCTTTTCCATCTGGCAATCTGATGGACGAGTCTGGGTTTGGAGGTTACCAGGAGAACGCTACATTTCGGACTGCATTGTGCCGAGTGTGAAATTTGGTGGAGGAGGAATTATGGTGTGGGGTTGTTTTTCAGGAGTTGGGCTTGGCCCCTTAGTTCCAGTGAAAGGAACTTTGAATGCTCCAGGATACCAAAACATTTTCGACAATTCCATGCTCCCAACCTTGTGGGAACAGTTTGGAGCGGGCCTGTTCCTCTTCCAACACGACTGTGCACAAAGCAAGGTCCATAAACACATGGATGACAGAGTCTGGTGTGGATGAACAGAGTCCTGACCTGAACCCGAATTAAAACGGAGACTGAGAGCCAGGCCTTCTCGACCAACATCAGTGTGTGACCCCACCAATGCTCTTTTGGAAGAATGGTCGAAAATTCCTATAAACACACTCAGCAACCTTGTGGACAGTCTTACCAGAAGAGTTGAAGCTGTAATAGGTGCAAAAGGTGGACCGACATCATATTGAACCCTATGGGTTAGGAATGGGATAGCAGCGCGTGCACGTGGTGGTTGTCGGGGCTGACGAACTTGTCTGCTTCCTATTTGTTTATTGTCGTGTTGGTTGGCTTGTCGGGTGTGGGCCTGGGATGCCCTTGCGCCGCCCTCCGCGCCCGGTGTCATGGCGTCGTCTGGGGCGGGCTTTTCGGGAGTTGTCCCTGGGTGACGGGGGTGCGCGGCCGGACCTGTGGGGCTTGGGGGAGGAGATCGGCTGGTTCTCAGTGGGCAGTGGGTGCTGGGAATTGATCGCTGTCCCGCCGGCCTGTGTATGGATTTGTTGTTGTATATATATGAGTGTGTGTGTGTGCATGTGGATGGATGGATGTAGGTATGTAAATGTGTGTATGTATGTGGATGTACTGTATGTACTGTATATGTGTGTGCATGTATGGGTATAGGTATGTGTGTGTTTATAGATGTGTATATGTATGTGTATATGTATATATGCATATGTGTGTATGTATATGTATGTGTATATGTGTGTATATCAGAATCAGAAATACTTTATTAATCCTGAGGGGAAATTAAAATTTTCAGCACAATCCCATTCAAGATCAGACAAACATTACAGGGAGACAGAACAGGATCGCTGACGGGTGTGCCAACTTCCGGCGCCCCTTACAAAAAATGTGAGATACAGGTAAACAATGGGGGGGTGAGAAGAAAAAAAAATCGGTCTAAACCTGGGCCCCTGGAGAGGGGGTCCAGGCTGAGGCCAAGGGAAAAAACAACTCATAGCCATAGCACATATCAAACATCCCAGAACACAAAGGACATTAAAGACATTAACAGAGCAGAGCTGATGCAACAAGCCACTTCTACCTACAGCTATGAATAAAAAGTAAAAGGAACATATACATTGTGGTGGCCTCTGCAGTGTTCCACGCCATCATCTGCTGGCCAGAAACAGGAGCAGACCCAACAAAGCAACCACTCTCGGCCGCCCTCTAACTCGGCCAGTGTCCAGTCCGCATGGATGAGCGAGGATGCGTCTAAGGAGACCAAGGTGTTCGATACCTGCTCATTCAGCCAAGACACTGTGAAGCATGTCCGTCCCGACGCTCAGTGCTAGCTCCGCAGCCCCGTCTCTTCATCTGCATCTCCTCCAGTCTCTCCAAACGGACTCGTGGGGGCCCGGTTGCTGGTGGGGCCGGGGCGGTCTTCCCGTCCGATTGTGGGGAGTCTTTGGGCCCCCCGGGCGGGGCGTCCCGCCTTTCTGCCCGTCTGGGGTGTGGTCTCTCGCTGGCTTGAGGGCTGGCTGTCCCCTGCTTCTCTCGTGCCTTGTCCTCTGCCGGGCGTGTCTGTGCGGCCTGCTGCTGGCTCTTCGGGGCGGCACGGTGAGCCGGGCTCTGGGGTTCCTGTCGCTGGCCGGCCTGGCTGTGTGGGGCCGGTGGTCCCTGGTTCCCTGGGCGCCACACCTGCTGTTTGTGGGTTGGGCTCTCTGAGGGGCTCGGGCCGTACTCTGGCTCCCACACACACTGGGAGTCAAATATATTGTACATACAAATACACATATACTCACATACACACCGTTATTCATACATACATACATACATACATACATACATACATACATAGGTACTTACGCTCCCACATACATACACAAATACAGTACATACCTACATACTCAAAGTTCGTACATCCACACGCACATTCACTGTACAAACATACATATACACATACATGTACATATACATTCACTGTACAAACATACATGTACACATACATTCACTGTACAAACATACATATACACATACTGTACATATACATTCCCTGTACAAACATACATATACACATACTGTATATATACATTCACTGTACAAACATACATATACACATACATGTACATATACATTCACTGTACAAACATACATATACACATACATGTACATATACATTCACTGTACAAACATACATGTACACATACATTCACTGTACAAACATACATATACACATACTGTACATATACATTCCCTGTACAAACATACATATACACATACTGTATATATACATTCACTGTACAAACATACATATACACATACTGTACATATACATTCCCTGTACAAACATACATATACACATACTGTATATATACATTCACTGTACAAACATACATATACACATACTGTACATATACAAGTACATATACATACATACACTCATGCACATAATCGCGTTTCATCAAACATATATTAACGTTGTTGCCCTAGGGTAAACTGGATAACACATGGCACACTGACAAAGCTTAACCTATTGTTACTATAACAATCTACAAGGTTAATATAGGTTGCTTCTCTTTCTTTCCTCTCCATTTGTCTGCATTATTTTGTATCTGTAGTTATCGTTACGTTTATGTATTGTTGCATTTGAACAACTCTATTGTTGATATTAGAGGTAAATTATTGATATTGTTCATTATCAATAGCGCTATTTCTATTGGTATTTGTATTGCTTCGTTTGTAGTGTAATAATGATCATTGTCATTTCTGTATTATTATTTATTTCGCTAACTGCTTCTTTGCTATCACTTTTACCATCATATTTGTACATATCCTGATGTTGCTCTATTGTTGTTGTTGTTATTGTTGTGTTTGCTGTTGTTGTTTTTGTCTCTCTGTATTATCCCCCTCTTGTCCCCACAATTTCCCCCTCTGTCTTCCTTTTTTTCTCTTTCTATCCCTTCCTTCTCTGGCCTGGCTGCACCAAATGATAATAAAAATACATTTAATAAAGTCAAATACAAATAAGGCAACAAGAGAAGTATCCTACACTTCTCTTTTGTAAAGTAAATCTGAACAGCCGATATGGGCATCTACATCAACTATATGATTTGCCTGACAAGCTGGACAGGACAAAAAAAATTTAAAAATTAAAAAGGAATGGGATGGCACTTTAAGTTCATATGTGAGTCAAGGCAGGTGGCCAAATACTTTTGGCAATATAGTGTATATCGTTAGGATTTTATCAATCTCGATACCAATACAGTGTTTCCCATAAACTGCCAAGATACCTGTGGTGGTGGGGGCGTGGTTATGGGCGTGGTCACCATGACATCATCGAGTAATTTGCATAATGTACTACAATGATATGATTTTCTCTAAAAAGGCAAAAAAAATGTATACTTTCTAATTAATAATAACAGTTTTGTTTTAAACGTCCATCCATCCATCCATCCATTTTACAATATAATTACAACACTTTATGTATATACAGATTTGAACAATAAGTTATTCACTGAAATATATTTATTAATTGTGGTTCTTACAAAAAATATATCTTATGAAATATAAAAGCTAAAATGTCTCTTAAAGCTCTGCCCCTTTAATTAGTGCATACTAAATATTTTAACTTTAGCCTACTACTACAACCATATTATTTACCAGCAACATAAAGTGAAACAGATGCAGAGGTGTCCTGCCACAGTCAGTAACAAATAAACAGAAAACAGTAGTGGTCAAATACAAATAAGGCAACAAGAGAAGTATCCTACACTTCTCTTTTGTAAAGTAAATCTGAACATGGGCATCTACATCAACTATATGATATGCCTGAGAAGCTGGACAGGACAAAAAAAAATGTAAAAAAATGTTTAAAAAAAAATATATATATATATTTTTTTTTTTTTAAATTTGTGGCGGACGTAATTCTTTCGTGGCGAGCCGCCACAAATAAATGAATGTGTGACACACTGCCAATATCAATATTCCTTATTGTTACCAGTATTCGTTACTCTTATCCATACAATTGGTGTAAATAAAGATGTGAAAAAATGCATTTTATATTACCATTTTTATTAGCACAGGCGGTTGTTCAGCACCAACATCATGTAACATTTCACAGCAGGGAAGTCCTTTATCAACACCTGTTTTCTAAGCCACTATGTTTGCATTGCAAGGTGCTATGTCATCACTTTGTCATCACCACACAGATCCATCCCCGTGTTTCTATTCATTACAAATACTCAGCTGGAAATAATCAGTTATGTCTGGCATTCATGTGCAGAGCATTGACCTTTTACATTACCTGTATATATCATACCAGTTGTGTTAGTAGTTTTGTTGCTGATGTTGTTTTGGCATACTTGCCAACCCTCCCGTTTTTAGCGGGAAAATCACGGTATTCAGCGCCTCTCCCGACAACCTCCCGGCAGAGATTTTCTCCCGACAAACTCCCGGTATTCAGCCGGAGCTGGAGGCCACGCCCCCTCCATCTCAATGCGGACCTGAGACTGAGTGGGGACAGCCTGTTCTCACGTCCGCTTTCCCACAATATAAACAGCTTGCCTGCCCAATGTCATAACATCTAGGGCTTTTAGAGAGTAGAGTGCACAACTGCGCACACAACAAGGAGACGAAGCAGAAGAACGAGGAAATTACAGACATGGCGACGCCGTCGACGAGCAAGATGAAGAAAAACGCTTGCAAGTTCCAAAACGAATGGAAACAAGAATTTCAGTTCATCCAGGACAGTTCGAAGGGGAAGGTGTATGTTGCCTGTAAATATGTAGAACAGACTTCTCCATTGAACACGGTGGCCGAAATAATATACTCATCATGAACGGAGAAGTTAAACAGGACAATACTGCCATCTAATGGATAGCCACCGGAACACTGAAATTCAAGTATTTTTGTTTTGTTTTTTCTATGTAAATAAAATATATATATATAGCTAGAATTCACTGAAAGTCAAGTATTTCATATATATATATGAAATATATATGAAATACTCGAGTTGGTGAATTCTAGCTGTAAATAACCACGCCCCCAACCACGCCCCCCACCCCCAACCAAGGTTGGCAAGTATGTGTTTTGGTGTGGTTACGGCTGACAGTAATCAGTTTTACTCAATGAAATGATTGTTAATGCTAAATCCTCCCATGCCCAAGAATGTATTCCGCAAGCTTGTGAAAGACTGTACAAAAAAATCGTATTTGCCAAAATAAACACAGAAGAGACTTAAAAAAATATTGATCCCAGCATGCAGACCCTAATTGATGCCATCAATATTTGGATTGATCCGCCCACCCCTAGTTATTAGGAGATACGACCGTAAAGGATCTTGGAGATACAATGCGGGTTCTCTGACCTACATTTTGGGTGGGTGGCATTGTCATTATCAGAAAAATTGTAGTTAAATCTGTTTTTAAACCTCGAAACTTGCAAACTCTTCAACAGCTTTTTACTTCCCAATTGTTAAATTGATGTTTTGTTCCCATATAACCTTAACCTCCACAATACATACACAACATGTAGGTCAAGTTGTTTTGGGGTGCAAAAAGCATAGAGAAGCTTAGAAATATATTTTTGTTTTTCTGTTCTCATATTTCCATGTGGGAATTATATTCAGATTTATGTAGCCTGGTGCCCACAAAGTTCACTTGCAATCCGTCCTTCTTTCTCCTACGTGCGAGCGTGTAAGTGTGTGTGTTTTGGTTGGAGGAGGGGAGTTTTGATTCCCGCTGAAGTCAGACGAGAGAGATCGTCTTTCAGACCAGATATGGAGGCTCTGCCGTTGAGAGCAAGAAGTCTGACAAGACTTGCAGACGTTACTTGTTTTACTTGCAGAAGGAAATCTTCATCCAGACTTCAGCTTTATGAGAGTTTTTTTTAGGAAGTTTAAGGCTGCTCTGCCTGTGAATGAAAATGGTGCACTTTTTGACTAAAAGGAGCAGTGGACACCACCCTGGTTCTATGTGAGTTGCGGTCAACTTTAACAGCTCTGTTCATGAGTGTGTGGACATTCCATTTGCTGACCATCCACTTAGTTTTCCTGCCGGCTCACTTTTGTTCTGCTTTTGTGGAGTCAAAACTTGGAGAATCTCAAGTGATTTTCTATTCCTGGAAAAACTCGTCCCTCTTATCTTCTGTCTCTCCTTTCTCCTTTGTGCTTTCTGGAGAAGGAGGAGCTCAGGAAGTTAGTGGTGGTCATCAGGCTTTTTGGTCACCAAGTAATTTGAATGAAGGTATTAAAATTCAAAGATGAAATGCAACAAACTGCAACACTCTGAAATACATTTTCCTTCATTCATCAAAGCATTTTAGTGAGCAGCCCTTTGATGTTTTGACGCCGCCCTCCACATGGAAACACTCTGAACCAATTACAACCTGGCTCGTAGCTAGACATGGACTGCACAGCGGCTATTTTGAAAGCATGTGCCCGTCTAAGGACCCTGTGGTGTCAGAATGAACGGACCTCGATGCATCACCCCTGGAGGTTTTTGGAGAACTGCCGCTGTGGTCGAGATGTTCGGGCGGTTGACCCCTTCAGCCATTCCGCCACCCTACGGGGATTGCTGTTTTATGTGTGCTGCTGCCGGAGCCATGAGGAAAACTCAGACCTGTGTCGAGACTGGGTCGATCTTCCCGTTGAGGAAACAAGTAGGGACAGGAGAGGGAGAAGATGTGAAGAAGGTGAGAGTCCCGAGTATTCCTAATATAGCATTCTTTAACAGGCACATCCATCTGTAAGACAATTTGTTGTATTATAAAAAAGTATTACAATACATATACCAGATATACTGTGTCCAGTATTCGGGGTGTAACGGTTCATGTATTCGCAATCACATTTTTCGGTACAAAGGCCCACCGATTTTCCACACTGCCCACATAGAGTGAGGCACATGAAGCCACACGTCTACTGGGTAAAAACTTGGCTAGCACGAGCATGGCTAGCGATACTGCTAAGGAACTTGAAAACCCTCGTCAATTGTTTACATTTTCTGTTTGGGGACACTTTTCTGTGAAATACGTAAACGGGCAAAAACTAGTGGATAAGACAAAAGCAGTATTCCGCCGTTGGTCAGCAAAGATCAGGTACCGTATTTTTCGGAGTATAAGTCGCTCCGGAGTATAAGTTGCACCGGCCAAAAATGCATAATAAAGAAGGAAAAAACCATATATAAGTCGCACTGGAGTATAAGTCGCATTTTTGGGGGAAATTTATTTGATAAAAGCCAACACCAAGAATAGACATTTGAAAGGCAATTTAAAATAAATAAAGAATAGTGAACAACAGGCTGAATAAGTGTACGTTATATGAGGCATAAATAACCAACTGAGAACGTGCCTGGTATGTTAACGTAACATATTATGGTAAGAGTCATTCAAATAACTATAACATATAGAACATGCTATACGTTTACCAAACAATCTGTCACTCCTAATCGCTAAATCCCATGAAACGTCTAGTCTCTTACGTGAATGAGCTAAATAATATTATTTGATATTTTGCGGTAATGTGTTAATAATTTCACACATAAGTCGCTCCTGAGTATAAGTCGCACCCAAACTATGAAAAAAAACTGCGACTTTTAGTCCGAAAAATACGGTATTCCTTTTGTCAATAGGTCAAACATGTTTATTCATTTGAAAAAGCACGACAGCAATGTTAACATAATTGCTAATAGAGCTGCAGCTATCGAATATTTCAGTAATTGAGTATTCTATCGAATATACCGATCGATTAATCGAGTAATCGAATAAATCATATTTTTGTTTAATTAAGGTTTAATTATACATGTTAATATGTGCCCTCAATTATTGCGTTTGGCCTAGTTGTCTTTTATTTCCTAAACGCCTGTTTTCATTATTGAAGGCTGACACGCACAGCTGAAATGCGTCCGTGGTTGATTGTGCCAATTTGTGTGTGCTACTAAAAACAGGTGCGCTCACAGCCCTATGTGCTGTGTGGTGTGACCGCATAAACTAAGTTCTTGTCCTTCGTGTGTTTTTGATGATTATTATACGGGGCCGTTTAAATGTTGGTTTCTCTACGCAAATCCGCTGAGCGGTTTTCAACCTGCCAACAATACATAAACAATATAAAAAGACAGACCACTTAATAATGACAACAACAAATTTTAAGAATGCAATACAGTTCATTGCATTCATTGCATGCAAAATAGTAATCAATGTTCATTTTGCCATCATAACATGTTTGAGATGAAAACACGTATATATAAAATTACTTTAAAATGAATACTCCCTGAGAAAGTTAAAATAAAAATATATTCTTAGTATCAAAAATAAAACCATAAGAACAGTTTTCATTATATCAAACATAAAAAGTGGATTAGGTAGTGCCTTTAATACTGCATTTGAAATGTG
Organism: Entelurus aequoreus; assembly: GCF_033978785.1. Lineage (NCBI taxonomy): Eukaryota > Metazoa > Chordata > Actinopteri > Syngnathiformes > Syngnathidae > Entelurus > Entelurus aequoreus. The sequence goes on from NC_084755.1 coordinate 33,450,261, forward strand.
CAACTTCATATTCAGAACCAATATGACTGACAGGAACTTGGCACACAAGTGCTACCACTGTGAACAAGGACTTGGAACTCTTACATTCTCCAGAGACTGTAGTGGGTGCAAGTGCAAGCTATCCAAGTAGCATGCGGTTGCATGACTTGAATAACCCGAATAACATTGCACGACTACTTTCGTGTGGTTACCAATGAAAGGTTAATTGAACACGACAGCTCGGATAGCATCGTTAGTTCTCAACACCTTTTGGCGGCATTTGATGACTTTGCTGGAGTGAAGAACACATCCTGGTTATCATAATGAATAACATTTATTTTACTAACACAACTTTTGCGTTTACATTTGATAACAAATGACTTACCTCGCCTGCGGACGTCCCTCAAATCGGATGCTTTCTCGACAGGTGCTACAGCATCGAACTTGTGCTATTGTGGTATGCGAGCTCCACTTTGCAATGTTTGCATACTACTGCGATTTCCTTAGATTTTAGTGTGAAGTGTACCCACACCTTAGACAACTTGTGCCGCTTCTTAATTCCCTCGTTTTGTTGTAGCTCTTGTCCACTGCTTTCTGCGGCGTCTGCCATTGCGAGTTATGTTGGCGAAAAAGTTTTCTAAACTCGAGCTTATTTAAAAGACGGGTATTGTGCAGTGCAGGGGGCGTATGATCTGTGACGGAAACACATTGTGCAATACCTAAACAGTCCGTGCTAAACGTGAGCTTTGAATACTGTTTATTAAACGAGGCAAAATGCAGTAAAAAAAACTTGACGCCTCGAGGCAGCGAAAATTCCTCGAATATATTTTGTAATCGAATTGTTCGAGTTACTCGAGGAATCATTTCAGCTCTAACTGCTAACGTCATAGCTCAGTAGCTTTTTTTCCTGAGCCAATACTTTGCGCAGGCAGAGGGGATGTAGCGGGCACCGCCTTTATTGGGAAGGCGCAACTGTGTAGGGGTGCACAAAAAAATTGAATCACATCCAAATCGCAATTTTTATTCATCTCGATTTTAAATCAAATCCTAATTTTCTAAAATCCATTGAAATATATGTACACAAATATATATATATATATACACTACCGTTCAAAAGTTTGGGGTCACATTGAAATGTCCTTATTTTTTAAGGAAAAGCACTGTACTTTTCAATGAAGATAACTTTAAACTAGTCTTAACTTTAAAGAAATACACTCTATACATTGCTAATGTGATAAATGACTATTCTAGCTGCAAATGTCTGGTTTTTGGTGCAATATCTACATAGGTGTATAGAGGCCCATTTCCAGCAACTATCACTCCAGTGTTCTAATGGTACAATGTGTTTGCTCATTGGCTCAGAAGGCTAATTGATGATTAGAAAACCCTTGTGCAATCATGTTCACACATCTGAAAACAGTTTAGCTCGTTACAGAAGCTACAAAACTGACCTTCCTTTGAGCAGATTGAGTTTCTGGAGCATCACATTTGTGGGGTCAATTAAACGCTCAAAATGGCCAGAAAAAGAGAACGTTCATCTGAAACTCGACAGTCTATTCTTGTTCTTAGAAATGAAGGCTATTCCACAAAATTGTTTGGGTGACCCAAAACTTTTGAACGGTAGTATATATATATATATATATATATATATATATATATATATATATATATATATATATATATATATATATATATATATATATATATATATATATATATATATATATATATATATATATATATATATGCCAACTTCACTGGTTTTAAAACCAGTGAAGTTGGCACTTTATGTAATTTGTAAATAAAAACAGAATACAATGATTTGCAAATCCTTTTCAACCTATATTCAATTGAATAGACTGCAAAGACAATATATTTAATGTTCACACTGAGAAACACAATTTTTTTTTTTTAGCAAATAATAATTAATTAATTGAGTAATTGGCTAAAACACACTCTATTGCATTGATGTGTGTTTTAGGGTAAACTGTTTAGCAAAGATTATTCTGCTTGCCATAACCTTCATTCTTTTTTTTTATCTGTATGTCAAAAGCATTCAAAGTGCACATTTAACTTGTGCGTTTGTAAAAAAAAAATGTAAAAATAAATGAAATACAAGCTTTTAAAAAAATTGAGTGTATTCAAATAAAGAAAGCAGATTCTGTGCTACACATTTAAAAAATGTATTCATTGTGCATATTGTGTTTGATATTTGGACAAACAACTCGTTAGCATTAGCATTAAGGGTGTAAAAAAAAAAAAAATTGAATTAATCGCGATTCTTATTTGTCACGATTCGGAATCGATTAAACAAAATTCAAAAATCTATTTTTTTATTTTTTTTTACCAGTCCTGTTTTGGCAAATCATATTGTTGATTTAGATGCCCATAACTGCTGTACAGATTTATTTTAGAAAAGAGAAGTGTTGGATACTTCTCTTGTTGACTTTATTAAATATTTGGGTAAAATACTATTAAACAAAAACAGTTTTCTTTTAGGTAATTTGTAAATTTATCAGAGCTTTATTCAGAGATTCTGAATCGAATCGTTACCCCTAAAAATCACATCGAATCGAGTCATGTGGTGCCCAAAGATTCACCGCCCTAATTATCGTACACTGTAGATACACTGACATGTTTTGTTATGCATATAAGCATATAAGATGGAGTGAGCTACCTGCTAAAATACACTTTTACCTTCTTTCTGGTTTTTGCTTGTTAAATAGGCAGGTTGCTTTTTGGTAAAGTTCTGTAGCATCGTCACTGTACTGTTGTGGAATACCAGCTCTGTTTTAACAGTGCAAAAATTGCACCACGTTGTCTGTCTTTTTAAGTTTAAAATGATCCCTAACTCATGACAACTTATGTCCTCTGCTCCCCTCACCTCCCAGGGGGTGGTCAAGGGGATGGGTCAAATGCAGAGGACAAATTTCACCACACCTAGTGTGTGTGTGACAATCATTGGTACTTTAACTTTAACTTTTCTTTTGCCCTTTTCTCTATTTCCCCGTCGTCGCCGTTTTTCTTTGAGCCATTTCTCTTCATTGCGGCACTCCACTGTTCGCCGCCACGCAAATCATGGCACCCACACACCACTGCTCTCATGTGCGTTCTATTGCAGTGACCGTGCAGAAACTTTGCCCATGTACTTTAAGTTTCAGGCACTTTTGTCAACTTTTCACAACAACCCTTTTCATCCCATAATTCACGTTTGAGTTGATTTAACTAAAGTACACTAACGTTCAAAAGTTTGGGGTCACGCAAACAATTTTGTGGAATAGCCTTCATTTCTAAGAACAAGAATAGACTGTCGAGTTTCAGATGAAAGTTCTCTTTTTCTGGCCATTTTGAGCGTTTAATTGACCCCACAAATGTGATGCTCCAGAAACTCAATCTGCTCAAAGGAAGGTCAGTTTTGTAGCTTCTGTAACGAGCTAAACTGTTTTCAGATGTGTGAACATGATTGCACAAGGGTTTTCTAATCATCAATTAGCCTTCTGAGCCAATGAGCAAACACAATGTACCATTAGAACACTGGAGTGATAGTTGCTGGAAATGGGCCTCTATACACCTATGTAGATATTGCACCAAAAACCAGACATTTGCAGCTAGAATAGTCATTTACCACATTAGCAATGTATAGAGTGTATTTCTTTAAAGTTAAGACTAGTTTAAAGTTATCTTCATTGAAAAGTACAGTGCTTTTCCTTCAAAAATAAGGACATTTCAATGTGACCCCAAACTTTTGAACGGTAGTGTAGGTGGGGACAAGAAGGACACTAATTTGCCCTAATGCTGTATTTTTACCTTTTAACCATTTACTTGCTAGTATTTCAAAATCACTTGAGATTTCCGGTCAAAATCTTGAAATGTGTAGCTAAAATTCCAAGCCTTTATCAGAAATACATTCAGAAGAACTGCTGCATCAGAGAGAGACGAAGCATTGAAGCCAGCCAGCATGTGTACTCATTCACACTGTGACTTGGAACTTTATACCTCCAAAGTCATCAAATCTGCCAGTTGACCATTCCATGTTGAACAGCAACCCAGGAAAAATGTGGGCAGTTCACTGCTTTAAAAGGCAATGTGAAAGCACCTTTGACAAGTGAAGGAATAAGTTCACAATAAAAACTATTAGGGGGTAGAATCAATATAGAATCCTATCCAAAAAAGACCAAGGCTCTACGCAGATTTGCCTCATGCATATTACTTTGTCACATTTTATTTTCACAGTATGAAAAATACATTAAAACACTAAAAATACCAACACGCCACCTGGGATAACAAGTGATTCTCCATATGCTGACTCTGTATTCAACATAAATAAAACAAACTGGATTGTAGTCGCTCAATAAACATGAGGTCCTATGCGATCAGTTGCTAAATTGTGTGACGTCATGCATGTTCATTCATAACTATTGTTCAAATCTAAGGGTTTGTCTTCGCTTTATTTTTCCCAAATTTGTTGAGCAAATTTTACATTTTTCAGTCTTACTTAAAACTAGATTGACCTTGAGCGTTTTAGTTATATGTCTGTGTTCTCCTAGGTTGAAAATAAGTGTGTGGTTGGGAAAATGCAAGTAAAGTTGTCTAAGGGTGAAGATGGTGTCAAAAGCCTGTCAAAAAGATGTAAAAACGGTATGATGTTGTAAGAGGAAAAGTGCATATTTTTCCACCAATTGTGATATATATATATATTTTTTTTTCATCCAAGTTACTTTTTAACTCCTGTGAAGTGGCTTTGGTTACTGGTTTCTTGGTTTCAGAAAGCAACATGCGGTATATTTGTATTCACAATACAAAAGTACAGGGCAAGGAGTTCAGACACAAGTCAGTTCTTTCAAAAAAGTCAAGAGATACTGACTTTTGATGGATTGTGCAGAGGGAAATAGTCTGAAACATGTCACTTAATATTATTCTTAGGTGCACGTTTCATCCTTTCTACTTTCTTTGTCACAGAATACAAAATTGGACAATCTTTAAGAAATTGCAAGTGAGTGAAGAGAGACCAGTCAATAAGAAACAACAAAAGAAAAGTGGATCTTTTAAAGGAAAACTGTATTATTATTTTTTTTGCCCATCATCCTCAATCCTGATGTGAGACAAGAACAGATTTTGTTCCCTTTTCTGGGTGTTCTGAATAGTGAAAAACATGCTATTACAAGGCAGCTAACAATGCAGATCATGAGGAGTTATCTATTCCACTTTTAATGCCCTCTGAAAAAACATCTAAAAACCTGCCAACAAAGCTCCATTAAAATGCCATGACCTAACCTAGCTATAGCTACATTGTCATTGTAAGAGCTAACACAGAGGAACTACTTTTCTGGCGTTGCGACCAACGTTCCCTCCAAGGTGCGCGCCTGTGCAATTGCGTACTGCTCAAGCGTCCTCTGCGCACGGCAAATCTATGCCACGCACAAAATCAAATAAAAAAATGAGCGCATAACAATTTTCAACACACGGACACAACAGAGAAAACAGTTTTCGTCATCATTGTTCAAATATTGTAACGTCTGTCGAGACGCTTTGAGGACATGAATTCCATCCATCACTTTACTGAGCAAAACTCTTTATTGTCGGCCATAAACACATCACCAAAACATTAGTAAAAAAAATGGTTTCTAGCAAAAGTGGTCATTCTCTGCATTACAAACTAGACCAAAAGCAACTTTGTTATATCAACAGCAGCCGCTCGCTCTTTCTCACTTGCGCCAACACATGCACATATGGCACTTAGCCAGTGATGCGTTTACAGACACACAAAAAGTCGGACAACTCCAACACCACACATAAAGTGTCATTCCAGGTCGTTTTATTAGGAATCTTAATTTATAAATATTAATCATGAAATGCTGTTAGTATATTAAATAAATACTAATAAAAATATATTTTTTACAAACAGGAAGTTGCAGAAATGTACACATGATCCCCTGCTTACATCTCATTGTGCAACATGTGAATGTTTTAATGGGAACTAAATGCAATGTCTGAAAGGGGTACAAATTATTTCCAAAGCAGGACCTCCACCCAGACAAACAATACAAGTACACAGTTTATGAAAAACAATATTTTTTGTTATTGTCATTGTAAGTGGGCCTAAACACTTATATTAGAAAATAATCTCATGGAAATGACTGCTGTCATTTGATTATAATAATAAGAGAATGTTGTCTGTCTATCTGTGTTGGCCCTGCGATGAGGTGGGGACTTGTCCAGGGTGTACCCCGCCCTCCGCCCGAATGCAGCTGAGATAGGCTCCAGCACCCACCGCCACCCCGAAAGGGACAAGCGGTAGAAAATGGATGGATGGATGGAGATTGAACTTGTTATTTAGTCAGGTTTGGGACAGGTGTGCTGCTGGTGTAGCCACAGTGTGCACGTCTGATGTTGCTCAGGGAGTTTTTGCGTTTGCTCACACACATGAAAAATTAGAGGGAACATTGGTTGCGACGTATCCCCTTGCTCACACTGCCAGTCTGCCCAATAGCGAGTTCTGAGGAGTGAGGATTATGGTGAATTTACCAGCTCAACGAGAGTACAAGTCTTGTGCTGAAAGATGAAACCATCCCATCAGTTGGTTACCAGTGAGAGCGGACGTTGTAAATCACTTCACTGCAAAAAGTCAGTGTTCAAAAACAAGAAAAAAAAAAAAAAAAATTAGGGGTATTTTATTTGAACTAAGCAAAATTATCTGCCAATAGAACAAGAAAATTCGGCTTGTCAAGACTTTCCAAAACAAATAAAATTAGCTAACCTCAATTAACCCAAAAATACCTTAAAATAAGTATATTCTGACTAATAACAAGTGCACTTTTCTTGGTAGAGAAAAAAAAGAGACCTTTTTGCTCAATATGTTGAAAAATATTCTTAAATTAAGTAAATGCTAGTGCCATTATCTTGACATAATGATACATGATTTTTTTTTCATGCTTGAAGTAAGAAATTATTACTTTAAAAAAGTAGTTGTATACTTGTGAGTGTTAAAGGCCTACTGAAATGAGATTTTCTTATTTAAACGGGGATAGCAGATCCATTCTATGTGTCATACTTGATCATTTTGCGATATTGCCATATTTTTGCTGAAAGGATTTAGTAGAGAACATCGACGATAAAGTTCGCAACTTTTGGTCGCTGATAAAAAAAGCCTTGCCTGTACCGGAAGTAGCGTGACGTCACAGGTTGTGGAGCTCCTCACATCTGCACATTGTTTACAATCATGGCCACAAGCAGCGAGAGTGATTCGGACCGAGAAAGCGACGATTTCCCCATTAATTTGAGCGAGGATGAAAGATTCGTGGATGAGGAAAGTGAGAGTGAAGGACTAGAAGGCAGTGGAAGAGATTCAGATAGGGAAGATACTGTGAGAGGCGGGTGGCACCTGATATTCAGCTGGGAATGACTAAAACAGTAAATAAACACAAGACATATATATACTCTATTAGCCACAACACAACCAGGCTTATATTTAATATGCCACAAATTAATCCCACATAACAAACACCTCCCCCCTCCCGTCCATATAACCCGCCAATACAAATCAAACACCCGCACAACACACTCAATTCCACAGCCCAAAGTACCGTTCACCTCCCCAAAGTTCATACAGCACATATATTTCCCCAAAGTTACGTACGTGACATGCACATAGCGGCACGCACGTACGGGCAAGCGATCAAATGTTTGGAAGCCGCAGCTGCGTACTCACGGTAGCGCGTATCCAACTCAAAGTCATCCTGGTAAGAGTCTCTTTTGTCCCATCTCCACAAGCATGCGTATCCAATTCAAAGTCCTCCTGGTAAGAGTCTATGTTGTCCCAGTTCTCCACAGGCCAATGGTAAAGCTTGACTGTCATCGTTCGGGAATGTAAACAATGAAACACCGGCTACGACGTAGCCGCTACGTGTTTATGTTGCTGCAGCCGGCCGCTAATACACCGCTTCCCACCTACAGCTTTCTTCTTTGCTGTCTTCATTGTTCATTAAACAAATTGCAAAAGATTCACCAACACAGATGTCCAGAATACTGTGGAATTTTGCGATGAAAACAGACAACTTAATAGCTGGCCACAATGGTGTCCCAAAATGTCCGCTACAATCCGTGACGTCACGCGCAAACGTCATCATACCGAGACGTTTTCAGCAGGATATTTCGCGGGAAATTTAAAATTGCATTTTACTAATCTAACCCGGCCGTATTGGCATGTGTTGCAATGTTAAGATTTCATCATTGATATGTAAACTAACAGACTGCGTGGTCGGTAGTAGTGGCTTTCAGTAGGCCTTTAATGACACATCTTTGCATCAGTTGATATTCTAGTTTCAAGCATATTTACTCAATATAGGTCATGAAATCTCAGCAACAAGCTGTAATATATTACTGAGATCATTTAGGACCAAAACCCTTAAAACAAGTAAAACACTAACATAAAATCTGCTTAGTGAGAAGAAGTATCTTATCAGACAAAAATATGCAAATATCACCCTTATTTGAGATATTTAATCTTACTTAGATTTCAGTTTTTGCAGTGTTGTTTATTATGTTCTTATTTGAAATGTTTGGCAGTAGTGCTCCATGATAACGCTCCAAGGCTCTCACAAAGTCTGCCTTGATTAGTGGTAGCAAACACAGAACGCGCACTGGATTCTGCCGGAAGTAGCGTTTGTTGCTTTGCGCTATATGAACTCAATGCGCCCATGAAAGAAGTTATGTTAATGCTTAAAATGATCAAAATACTCCAAGTATTACATACCTACAGCACGTTGATAGAGGAATTTGGGATGTTTTTGGAGGGCTTGATAAGTCAATAGATGAATCCAAATTACCTGCATTGTTAGCCGCCTTGTGCTAGCTGTTTTTTACTATTTAAAATGCACAGTAAAGAGAAAGATGTTTGTTCTTATCTCACATAAGGACAAAATGACAAAACATTTTTTAAAGTGCAGTTTTCCTTTACAGCGAGAGCAAAGTAAAAACTGGGAAAGGATAGAAAGACTGAGTCTAGGGAAGGAAAAATGGAGTGGTTGTACGAACCAGATGCTCCAGTAACCGAAATGGAAAAGTCTCTGCTCCTTGTGTCCTTCTGTTTTATTTTTGCTCTGCGACTTACACACTCTGTCATTGACTGACCACACATGACTATGTGGTCGCATGCACAATGCATTTCTATTATTCAGCTCACGAGTCATCAGTTTATAGCTGTAATTACAGACTTGTCAGGAGACAGTATGAGTTTGTATGCTGTGGCTTACATTCTTGGCTGAATGTGTGTTTGGGGACATAAATGAGTACTTCACCAAGTGGCATCGGTTATTTTCATTTAGTCCAAGATAAGACGCTCATAACATTTTTTCATTCTGTTGAAAATATACAAATTAAATCGATGTCAGTCGGCCAGAAAATACAGAGACAAAATGGACTGTGGTGGTGACTCAAAATGAAAACAAAAAACCTACAAGAATTCAATGGCTCTTTTCTTCCAACGGCACTGCAGCAATACTCCACATGGCTTTTCTACCACCCATCCATTTTCTTCTGCTTATCAGGGTCAGGGTCATAGGAGCATCAGTCTGTTTACAACTTGCGATTTATAGCTGGTATCCCGACACGTGACTTCTTCCCAGAAGTGAAAACCAGTGGTGGTCGACCAAGCCAAGATGGCTGTTGTTCAGCATGCAGTAATAATAATAATAATAATAGATTTTATTTGTAAAAAGCACTTTACATTGAGCAAACAACCTGAAAGTGCTACAGTGTATTAAAAAATAATAATAATAATAAATAAAATAAATAAATGAATAAAAATAAAAACTAGAACAGCCTAATAGCTAGAACTAGTATGCATATATCTATAAACAGGCTTTTTTTAAAAGAACGGTTTTCAAGCCTTTAAAAAAAAAAAGCATCCACAGTCTGTGGTGCCCTCATGTGGTCAGGGAGAGCGTTCCACAGACTGGGAGCGGCGGTGCAGAAAGCCCCGTCTCCCATAGTTCATAGCTTTGTCCTCGGAGGTTGGAGGAGGTTAGCCTGTCCGGAGCGGAGGTGTCGTGTGGAGGATTTGGGGGTGAGTAGTTCTTTGAGGTAGAGGGGGGCATTTCCAAGGAGGTGGGTTAGTAGGGAGACTTTGTATTCAATCCTGAGTGGAACACGAAGCCAGTGAAGGGATTTGAGAATTGGTGTGATATGGTCGTATTTCCACACTCTCATCAGGATCCTAGCAGCACTATTCTCTATGTCAGTGGTTCTCAAATGGGGGTACGCGTACCCCTGGGGGTACTTGAAGGTATGCCAAGGGGTACGTGAGATTTTTTTTAAAGGTCTGTCAAAAAGAACTGTGAAAAGAAATGCAACAATGCAATATTCAGTGTTGACAGCTAGATTTGTTGTGGACATGTTCCATAAATATTGATGTTAAATATTTCTTTTTTTGTGAAGAAATGTTTAGAATTAAGTTCATGAATCCAGATGGATCTATTACAATCCCCAAAGAGGGCACTTTAAGTTGATGATTACTTCTATGTGTAGAAATCTTTATTTATAATTGAATCACTTGTTTATTTTTCAACAAGTTTTTAGTTATTTTTATATCTTTTTTTCCAAATAGTTCAAGAAAGACCACAACAAATGAGCAATATTTTGCACTGTTATACAATTTAATAAATCAGAAACTGATGACATAGTGCTGTATTTTACTTTTTTATCTCTTTTTTTTCAACCAAAAATGCTTTGCTCTGATTAGGGGGTACTTGAATTTAAAAAATGTTCACAGGGGGTACATCACTGAAAAAAGGTTGAGAACCACTGCTCTATGTATTAAGTGCGCGAACTCTCTGAGTACAAAAGAGGCTTAAATCTTCCTGCAAAAAGCAGATACAAACCAAAATTTAAACTATTCAATGGAATAGATCAGTATACCAAACAAAGATTTGTCGAGTGATATCAAGGATTATACGTCGGTCGCGTTCTCAGACATATCGAACGATTGTGCTCCAGACGCCATTCTAAACGACGAAACAGATGAAAACTTGGAAAAGCATGGAGGTCTACAACTTATTTGTGTGTGGCTGGGTCAAGGACATTGATATCAAGACTCTCTCGTATAAATATGCATCGTTTTTGCTCGGGTAAGGTCATATTTCAAGATTTGACTTCACGTCTAAGCCGCTATGTTTGTTACGAGTAGCGGGTTTTACCCCGTGTTCATCAAAATGTAATTATAGATGTCAACATTGTGTATGTGCTGAAAGCTTCATTTATGATTGTTGCCTCTGGTAAAAGCATACCTCTTTCAGGTTTTGCTCACATTTGTTTTCTTTTATTTACACACGTCAAGTTGGTGCTTTTTGAAACACTTTTAGCAAACATGTGTTTAAGAAATACAAATAATATCAAGATAATACAAACCCCGTTTCCATATGAGTTGGGAAATTGTGTGAGATGTAAATATAAACGGAATACAATGATTTGCAAATAATTTTCAACACATATTCAGTTGAATATGCTACAAAGACAACATATTTGATGATCAAACTGATAAACTTTTTTTTTTTTGCAAATAATCATTAACTTTAGAATTTGATGCCAGCAACACGTGACAAAGAAGTTGGGAAAGGTGGCAATAAATACTGATAAAGTTGAGGAATGCTCATCAAACACTTATTTGGAACATCCCACAGGTGAACAGGCAAATTGGGAACAGGTGGGTGCCATGATTGGGTATAAAAGTAGATTCCATGAAATGCTCAGTCATTCACAAACAAGGATGGGGCGAGGGTCACCACTTTGTCAACAAATGCGTGAGCAAATTGTTGAACAGTTTAAGAAAAAACTTTCTCAACCAGCTATTGCAAGGAATTTAGAGATTTCACCATCTACGCTCCGTAATATCATCAAAGGGTTCAGAGAATCTGGAGAAATCACTGCACGTAAGCAGCTAAGCCCGTGACCTTCCATCCCTCAGGCTGTACTGCATCAACAAGCGACATCAGTGTGTAAAGGATATCACCAAATGGGCTCAGGAACACTTCAGAAACCCACTGTCAGTAACTACAGTTGGTCGCTACATCTGTAAGTGCAAGTTAAAACTCTCCTATGCAAGGCGAAAACCGCTTATCAACAACACCCAGAAACGCCGTCGGCTTCGCTGGGCCTGAGCTCATCTAAGATGGACTGATACAAAGTGGAAAAGTGTTCAGTGGTCTGACGAGTCCACATTTCAAATTGTTTTTGGAAACTGTGGACGTCGTGTCCTCCGGACCAAAGAGGAAAAGAACCATCCGGATTGTTATAGGTGCAAAGTTGAAAAGCCAGCATGTGTGATGGTATGGGGGTGAATTAGTGCCCAAGACATGGGTAACTTACACATCTGTGAAGGCGCCATTAATGCTGAAAGGTACGTACAGGTTTTGGAGCAACATATGTTGCCATCCAAGCAACGTTACCATGGACGCCCCTGCTTATTTCAGCAAGAAAATGCCAAGCCATGTGTTACATCAACGTGGCTTCATAGTAAAAGAGTGCGGGTACTAGACTGGCCTGCCTGTAGTCCAGACCTGTCTCCCATTGAAAATGTGTGGCGCATTATGAAGCCTAAAATACCACAATGGAGACCCCCGGACTGTTGAACAACTTAAGCTGTACATCAAGCAAGAATGGGAAAGAATTCCACCTGAGAAGCTTCAAAAATGTGTCTCCTCAGTTCCCAAACGTTTACTGAGTGTTGTTAAAAGGAAAGGCCATGTAACACAGTGGTGAAAATGCCCTTTCCCAACTACTTTGGCAAGTGTTGCAGCCATGAAATTCTAAGTTAATTATTATTTGCAAAAAAAAATAAACTTTATGAGTTTGAACATCAAATATCTTGTCTTTGTAGTGCATTCAATTGAATATGGGTTGAAAAGGATTTGCAAATCATTGTATTCCGTTTATATATTTACATCTAACACAATTTCCCAACTCATTTGGAAACGGGGTTTGTACTTGAATGGGAACTAATAAACGTTGAAAGTATATCAAACAAACCAACAGTGATCATTGCAAACTCATGCATTCTTCGACCCTGCTCCCTTGGACTGGAGTGTGAGCGGCATGCTTTTCTCGTCTTCGTTTCCACAAATCTTGCACTTTTTTGCCTTTTTTGATAACCTCTCGAGGAACTGAAGAAACGTTTATCCTTTCCGCGATTCAAACGGTTCGTACAGCCAAAAACAACACAAACATAGGGCTTTTTTTTCTTCAAGAAAGGCTAAATGACGCCTAGTACCCATTGAGAACAGAGCGAGCTTGACCAGTATTCATTGGGTGGGACGTGAACCGGACGTGATTTCAGGAACATCCCAGCAATAGGGATGGGCATGTAAAAATTGTTTAACTAATCGAAGAACAGTAATTTTGTAATCATTATTATTTGGGTTTTTATTTGTATTAAAAGTAGGGCTGGGGCGATATATCGATATACTCGATATATCGCGGGTTTGTCTCTGTGCGATATAGAAAATGACTATATCGTGATATTCCAGTATACGTTCTCACGCAGTTGCATTTAGCTGCTGGCATTACACTACAGGCTCTTCTCACTCTTTCTTGTCCCTCCTTCTCACAGAGACTTAAACAAGCGCACCTTCTTACATACGTCACATACGTATACGCCCTCGCGGAGCAGAGAGGTAGCGGCATGGGTAACGTTAGCTGTGGTGCGAGTGGTAATACGAGAAAAAGAAGGTGCGAATCTGGTAACAAATGAAGGAATAATTAATTCCCAAGAAAAACAGCAGGGGGTTCATCGTCTGGCGGTGGTTTGGCTTCAAGTGGGAAGATGTCGAACAGACAACCGTAATTTGTCAAGTGTGGGGCAAAAACGTAGCTGCGTAAAGCTACAAAAAGTAGCATTACTGCTAATATGTAGCATCATTTGAAATGTCACCCGCTAGAGAATAAAGAGTGCTTACTCCGCATGTCAACATCTCCGTTCGGTGCCACACCAACAAAATGCCGAGGCAACCATTTCCACATCAACACCGTATGAAAAAAATAGTCAACAACAGAAGGAGATAACGTCCGCAGGAACCTACCACATAGCGAAGGACATACACTATTTGATTTCCTATTATGCAGCTCATTTTTATTTGACAGTTATTGAAATATCTTGTGTGGCATCATGCACAAAAGTGCACTTTATTTGTTTTAAACTATTGTAGTGGCGTTCTGTACAAAAAGTGCACTTTAATCTAGTGTTGTTTTGATATGTCATCTTAGTGACATCATGCACAAAAGTGCACTTATAGCTTGTTTTAAAATGTCTCTGACAATCTTGCACTTTCTGTTTTGAAATGACATGAATGTTTGTGCCACTGCTTAATAACTGTTTAATAAATACACTTTTGGTCAATTGACTTAGTTGTGATTTCCCTCTCTGCATGAAAGTTTAAAATGAGCATATATTAATGCAGTATGAAGAAGAATGTTTTAATGTAGACACATAGAATCATCATACTGCTGTGATTATATGCATCAAGTGTTCATTCAAGGCTAAGGCAAAATATCGAGATATATATCGTGTATCGTGACATGACTTAAAAATATCGAGTTATTGATAAAAGGCCACATCGCCCAGCCCTAATTATAAGGTGTTGGTATTTAGTCTTTTCCAAGAGGGAGACCTAAATCTGGATTATGCTTTCCTTAACGCCATCTTGATCCTTTTATAACGTTTGGTCTGGGTTGATTGCATGATTGCAATTCTTTGGAAATGCTCATGGCAGTGTTTTCCGGACCGTTGGTGAGCAACCAGAACTCTCGTTGACTAGTTCGCTTGTTAGCTTCCTTGGAATGTTACTGGAGATGGAATTAATCAGTATGTTACTGTACATCAGTCACTTTTATTGCTAATGTTGATCTTTCTGCAAAGTTGGCTGTCCGCCCTCTGAAGGAGCCTTATACATGCAGGAAAGTTGATGTTTTGACAAGATGTGCATGTATAATAATAATACCGTCTAATTTCAGCCTTAATGAGCTGCATCTTTGTGACGCAAAGTTAGGTTTTTTTGGAAGTACCTATCAAGCTTTGCAGGAGGGTAAGGAGAGGGGCCAGTCGACCCAGCATTTGGGTGCAATAGCGAAAAATAGTACAGTGCTTGGGCCCACTTAACACCTACATTTAGTGAGCTTGAGAGCTCTGGACTTTGCTCAAGTTTGTTACACTAACCCGATGCAGGCTAGCGGTGGCCAGAAGAGGAAGGGAGTTGGCAGCCCCAAGTCTGGCATGGACTGAATCACTAAGTCTTGTAAAGGAAAACATACTCAGTACATCCTTCGGGGCTAAAAACGCAAACTTTTAAAAAAAAAAAGGGCCTCAAAGTGGAAATTAAAAAAGAAAAGATGGCAATCATGTACTGCATGGTTTTAAAAAAAAAAAAAAGAGGAAGCATCTGGAATCTGTCATCAAGGCTCAAAGCTGCACATCTTCACATTCAACATGAACTCGCCAACCCCAACAAAATAAAGAAACTTTAGATGACTGATTCACAGTACTGAAAATGTGGGAGGCAGAGATATTAGCATTAGTTGCTGATTTATTTAGCGTAGGACAATAACAGTATTTGATCCACGGATGTTTTTGTTTGTTTACCCATTAACCGTTTGTATGGCAGGTTTCTTTTATCAATCAATCAATCAAAATGTATTTATATAGCCCTTAATCACAAGTGTCGCAAACTCACAATGACATCCCCTGATCTAAACCCACATATGGGCAAGGGAAAACTCAAAAGACCCCAGATGGAGGGAAAAGACAAAACCTTGAGATGTAGGGACCCCGCTTTCAGGGTCATCGGCTGCAATGGATGTCGAGTGGGTGTAATTATTGCATTTTTAAATTAATAGATAACGTAAGAGTCCAGTCCATCATGAACAGATATTTATACGGGGCACTTCTTCCGGGCTCAGCTTCATAGAGATGCCCACAGCTGCACATGGGAGAGTGATCCACCCCGGATCAAAACTCAGGTCGGCTAGCACCTTATCCAGACTTGTACCTCAGACTGGTAATTAACCGTGACCACCTGGTATCCTCTCCAGGCAGGAGATGGGGAACAGAGCAGAAAAGCGGCAGATCAGCTTCTAAAAAGGGGTCGATCTAAAAGCTAGAGCATAGATTCTCAAACGCCATCTAGTGGTACACCAAAGAATCACTTGATTAAAGTACATTGTTTTATTTTCCTATATTCAAACACAAAGTTACTGTTCAAACTGTGTAATATTACAGTGGCCAAAAATATTGAATATACTTGTTAAATAAAACATCTACCTTGTTTTTAATGAATACCCAAGCCTACTATGCTACTGTATTTTAATGTTGGTCATTATGGTGGACCTTGGAGAGCCAAGTGTTTTTTGAGGTGGTACTTGTTGAAACTAGCTCGAGAACCACTGAGCTAGAGAATATAAATGAGTTTTAACCTCGAGTGACAAAAAATCAACACATGTGAGTGAAATAAATATTTGATCCCCTGCCAACCTGCAAGAATGTGGCTCTCCACAGATCAGTTATGTGCTCATATGGAGCACATATTGGTCTTATCCTATCCTAAGCTTGTAATGTGTATAAATTACATTTGTCACAGAAATGGTCTTTTATTCATACCTCCCCAAGACCAAAGGGCTGTCCACTGAACTCAGGAACAAGTTCATCAACCTGCCTAAAATGGGCTTGTCCACATTTTAAAATGGGTACATGTATCCATGTTAGGAAATGATACTATGAAGTACAGTCGTGGTCAAAAGTTTACATACACTACCGTTCAAAAGTTTGGGGTCACCCAAACAATTTTGGGGAATAGTCTTCATTTCTAAGAACAAGAATAGACTGTCGAGTTTCAGATGAAAGTTCTCTTTTTCTGCCCATTTTGAGCGTTTAATTGACCCCTCAAATGTGATGCTCCAGAAACTCAATCTGCTCAAAGGAAGGTCAGTTTTGTAGCTTCTGTAACGAGCTAAACTGTTTTCAGATGTGTGAACATGATTGCACAAGGGTTTTCTAATCATCAATTAGCCTTCTGAGCCAATGAGCAAACACATTGTACCATTAGAACACTGGAGTGATAGTTGCTGGAAATGGGCCTCTATACACCTATGTAGATATTGCACCAAAAACCAGACATTTGCAGCTAGAATAGTCATTTACCACATTAGCAATGTATAGAGTGTATTTCTTTAAAGTTAAGACTAGTTTAAAGTTATCTTCATTGAAAAGTACAGTGCTTTTCCTGCAAAAATAAGGACATTTCAATGTGACCCCAAACTTTTGAACGGTAGTGTATACTTGTAAAGAACATAATGTCATGGCTGTCTTGAGTTTCCAATAATTGCTACAACTCTTATTTTTTTGAGATAGAGTGATTGGAGCACATACTTGTTGATCACAAAACATATTGCTGGGTATTGTGGCCAAACAGCTCAATTTTTGTTTCATCTGACAGCAGAACTTTCATCCAGAAGGTCTTATCTTTGTCCATGTGATGTTAGATGAAACAAAAATTAAACTGTTTGGCCACAATACCCAGCAATATGTTTGGAGGATAAAGGTGAGGCCTTTAATCCCAGGAACACCACACCTACCGTCAAGCATGGTGGTATTATGCTCTGGGCCTGTTCTGCTTCTAATGGAACTGGTGCTTTACTGATAGTAAATGGGAGATTGAAAAAGGAGGATTACCTCCAAATTCTTCAGGACAACCTAAAATCATAAGCCCAGAGGTTGGGTCTTGGGCGCAGTTGGGTGTTCCAACAGGACAATGACCCCAAACACACGTCAAAAGTGGTAAAGGAATGGCTAAATCAGGCTAGAATTAAGGTTTTAGAAGGGCCTTCCCAAAGTCCTGACTCAAACGTGTGGACATTGCTGAAGAAACAAGTCCATATCAAAAAAACAACAAATTTAGCTGAAATGCACCAATTTTGTCAAGAGGAGTGGTCAAAAATTCAAGCAGAAGCTTGTGGATGGCTACCAAAAGCGCCTTATTGCAGTGAAACTTGCCAAGGGACATGTAACCAAATATTAACATTGCTGTATGTATACTTTTGACCCGGCAGATTTGGTCACATTTTCAGTGGACCCATAATAAATTCATAAAAAAACAAAAAACTTCATGAATGTTTTTTGTGACCAACAAGTATGTGCTCCAATCACTCTATGACAAAAAAAATAAGAGTTGTAGAAATGATTGGAAACTAAAGACAGCCATGACATTATGTCCTTCACAAGTGTATGTAAACTTTTGACCACGACTGTATAATGTAGTACATAGATATTCTCCTGCCAGTGGGTGTGGTTACCGCTCACCTCATTTGGAAACCCTGACAATTTCTGTTAGTTGCAGCTTTTAGTCGGTGTGTCCTTTAATTTTCTATGTATGCGGTTGGAAAGTGAAACTGTAGAACTGCAGTGAAAACAGATGGAAGGTTCAACTGGGACATGAGATTCATTACCAGATCCCATCGAAGGGAAGAAGTGACCAAAACCGAGACAAAATCTCGAGGTCATCTTGATTGCGTGAATGCTTGTTAATTAAGTGTCTCGGGAAATCTGATTTAATTACAACAAATCGGTGCCGTTTGCTGTTTTGCTTGCTTTGCAAGTCAAAGATGACTCATTTGAGTTGTTAGCAAATACACGAAATGTAGCCACATTGAATTTGGTGATTCAACAAAAAAAAAAATCTAAAATAAAATAAAAAACAACGGAAGAAAAAAGCGCTCTGACCTCCACTAGGCCATACTTGCGAACCCTCCCGTTTTTACCGGGAGACTCCCGGTAGTCAGCGCCTCTCCCGATAACCTCCTGGCAGAAATTTTCTCCCGACAAACTCCCGGTATTCAGCCGGAGCTGGAGGCCACGCCCCCTCCAGTTCAATGCGGACCTGAGTGGGGAAAGCCTGTTCTCACGTCCGCTTTCCCACAATATAAACAGCTTCCCTGCCTAATGACGTCATAACTGTAGAATGATCGAGGGCGAGTTCTTGGTTTCTTATGTGGGTTTATTGTTAGGCAGTTTCATTAACGTCCTCCCAGCGCGGTAACAACACACAACAACAGCAGTCACGTTTAGTCTACCGTAAAGCAGTTCGTCTGCCATAAACAGCAATGTTGTGACACTCTTAAACAGGACAATACTGCCATCTACTGGATAGCCTCCAGAACACTGAAATTCAAGTATTTATTTTATTTATATGTATATTAAAATAAAATAAAATATATATATATATATAGCTACAATTCACTGAAAGTCAAGTATTTCATATATATATATATATATATATATACATATATATATACAGTATATATATATATGAAATACTTGAGTTGGTGAATTCTAGCTTAAATATATTCCCCTCTTAACCACGCCCCCCACCTCCCGGTATCGGAGGTCTCAAGGTTGGAAAGTATGCACTAGGCCCTACTCCCAATAGTAACAAGTCCTGAATCCCGACAGGGATTCGTTACCGTATTCCCATTATAACATTTCCTAAAAATGTAATCAAAATGTGCCCATAGATTTTCTGAGCTACCTATACTGGAATGAAAGAAATGAAGTTAAGCCTCTTGTCAGTCATCCACAGTCTTTGTCTGTGTGAGTGAGCCAGGGCCGCAAGCATACACACACAAATGTTGAAACTCATAACGTAAACATAAGATAAGGCAGGAGAAATTATTTGGATCAGGTCCAACAATTAATCAGTTGTTCCTTATCCCTTTTCGGACATTTCCTGGAATTTCCATGATAATCCACCCATTACCTTTTGAGTTATTTTGCTAACTGACTAAATGACACATTGACTAACTGACAGACAACAATTACATACCCTAGATTAGGTAACAGGACTGTGCTGAGATTCCTCATTGCACCTGAAATGTAATATTTAGTACAGACACAACAGGGTACAGCAACACACCTGACCATCATTTCTTCTCGTCCTCTCCCTAACTCTGCAGGTGAGGAGGAGGAGGAGTTAGGGCCGCCTCCCTCAGTGGACGAGGCAGCTGATGCTCTGATGACCAGACTGGGCTTTTTATTGGGAGAAAAGATCGTCAGCGGAGAGCCTGTCTCCCCTAACCACAGCCAGACTGATGGGCAGGTAATCAAACACACATTTGTCAGTACAACGGTGTGAAACTGGAGAAATACAATGTTGTTGTTTTGGTATGGAAAATCAGACCAGGACCAGACAAATTTGCCTTGTAATAATTCCTTCAAAAGTAGTATTTGATGAAACAAGGTGGGGGATAGTGGTTATATTGAAAGTTCAAATGTATTAATTAAGGGTGTAACGGTATACAAAAATTTCGGTTCGGTACGTACCTCGGTTTAGAGGTCACGGTTTGGTTCATTTTCGGTACAGTAAGAAAAAAACAAAATATACATTTTCTGGTTATTTATTTACCAAAATTTGTAAACAATGGCTTTATCCTTTTAACATAACAATAACATACATATACACACAGGGTCCATTGCCAGGGTTAATCCAGTCAACATATATAAAATAAAAACTAAATAAGATAAGGCTCAGAATTGGTTTCTTAACAAAACCTTTCTACATATAAAGTGCAACATTTCCACATATAAAGTGGAACATTAAACTGCTTCAAGTTGTTGCTCAGATTAAATAAAATGACAAAACTTTTCTTCTACATACAAAAAGTGCAACATTAAACAGTTTCAAGTCAACTCAGCCTCAGATTAATTTTTCTTTTTCCCCCAAGCCTTTAACCCTGGTGACTTTCACTCAATTGTCATGTTTTTTGCCAGAAAAATCAGTTAATCCACATTGTCTGCAGAAAGAGCAGACCTGCTTGCAGTTAAAATGTCTCCAGCTGTGGAAAATACCCTTTCACTGGGCACGGAGGTAGCAGGTATGGCGAGGTAGTGCCTGGCTAACTTGGCAGTAAGAGGATATATGGGCTCATTGTTCTTCCACCATAGAAGTGGGTCAAAATCTAGTTTTTAATGCAATATGGACTTAAATCTGCTGCTATAAAAACACCAACGGCATTTGTTATTGCTTTAGCCCTGCCTGACTCGCCGAGGAGAGGCTGCTTGAATGCGGTGGGAGCTGTGTTTGTTCGTCATTCTCTTCGTTGAAGCGATGTTATCCATTGTTGTATCGCACCGCGAAACCGAAGTGTTCCCAAACGTTAGATCTTAACGAGGCAGGAGGGTCTTCCAGCTCTGGCTTTTGCATGTTGTAGTAGCCCGGTCGTTGCTAGCATGCCGTGTGTTGTGCCTCGGTGTGCGTTGTTTACACAACGTGCGGTACGCTACTTAATATGTCCGTGTTGAAACTCGTTCGGTACACCTCCGAACCGAACCGAATCCCCCGTACCGAAACGGTTCAATACAAATACACGTACCGTTACACCCTTAGTATTAACTCTTTCAAGTAATATCGATGACATAATGCATTTATAAATGTAGGCATGTTTGTACAATTTTTTTTGTCAAATTTACTAGCAATCAATTTAAAGACTACCAAATTATTATTTTTATTTTTTAACGGGCATGACGGTGTCTTACAAGCAGACACTGTGTGTAGACAGAAAAGGGAGAATGGAGAGCATTTTGGCCTAAAAACGGACGATAAAGGTGAAGCTATAACACTGTAACGCCCTCAGGAAGAGGTGCTTTAAGACATGGCTAGCTAGCTAGCAGCTAACATCAATCCACAGTAGGCAGTGTTTCAGCTACTTCTAAATCACTAATTCTCGCCTCCATGGCGACAATTAAAGTACGTTTCTTTACAAGTATCATCCCTGCAGGACGAGGAATAGCTAAACATGCTTCACTACACACCGTAGGAGGATACAATAGCTCACCGGCGTCACCGCTAACAAAAGCTAGCGCGCCTGAATGTACACAAATACCATGGGTGGATCTACACCTAACATCCACTGTAATGATACCAATAATAATAATATAATTATAATTATATAATAATAATAATAATCACTGCTGGACTCTAGAAAGAGGTTCCACAGCCTCCGAAGCAGAACCTCCAGGTTCTGTAACAGCTTCTTCCCTCAAGCCGTAAGACTCTTGAACGCATCATAATTAAATTATCCCCTCAACTCCCCCCAAAATGGATTAACTCGCTGGAATAAAAAAGACAATATAACATACGTCCATAAACGTGGACGCATGTGGAAAAGTGCAATATATTTATCTGTACAGTAATCTATTTATTTTTTTAAATATATTTATATATATTCATTTAGTTTATATATATATTTATATATTATTTATATTTATTTATTTATTTATTTTTATATGCACCTTACTGCTTTTTTATCCTGCACTACCATGAGTTTATGTAATGAAATTTCGTTCTTATCTGTGCTGTAAAGTTCAAATTTGAATGACAATAAAAAGGAAGTCTAAGTCTAAGTCTAAGTCCAATAGTGTATCTAGTCGATACTACTATGATTACATCTATATTTTTTATCGTCACAAAATCTTTTTTCCTTTAAAAAAAAAAAATCATACCTCGGATAAGCGGAAGAAGATGGATGGATGGATGGATGGATGGAACTTATTAAATATGTCTCTGGACACATGAGGACTTGAGTTATGACCAATGTATGATCCTGTAACTACTTGGTATTGGATCGATACCTACATTTGTGGTATCATCCAAAACTAATGTAAAGTATCCAAACAACAGAAGAATAAGTGATTATTATATTTTAACAGAAGTGTAGATAGAACATGTTAAAACAGAAAATAACCAGATATTAACAGTAATTGAACAAGTGGATTAATAATACATTTTTTACAGCTTGTCCTTTATAATTTTGACAAAATAATAGAATGAGAAATGACACAATATGTTACTGCATATGTCAGCAGACTAAATTAGGAGCCTTTGTTTGTTTACTTACTACTAAAAGACAAGTTGTCTAGTATGTTCACTATTTTATTTAAGGCCAAAATTGTTCTTCGATTGAAATAAGAAACATATGTTTAATGTACGGTAAGATTTTTTGTCAAAATAAAGCCAATAATACCATTTTTGTGTGGTCTCTTTTATTTAGAAAAGTATCAAAATACATTTTGGTACCAGTACCAAAATATTGGTATCGGGACAACCCTTATATATATATATATTAATATGATATACATATATGTATATTATATTAATATAATTGAATACTAAGACTATGTGAAAGTTCAACTTCTACCTTGTTTAGTTCTGTGACAACCTCCTTAAAGTTTTGTAATCAATCAGAAATATCAAGCAGCTAAAGTGCACCAAACATGGATAAGTGTGCAGAGTGATTTGCACATTTCCCCTCATGGGTGTAATTCTGAATTTTATGGTGTATGGACATTTTCTATTATGTCCACAAAGTTCAGTGAGCGGGTTGTGTTATGTGTGACCATGTCTGTTGTGTTGGTTGGATTTTTTTATTTTTTTCTCCCCATGACTAAGGAAGGTTGTTTGCATTGGGTCATATAAAGTAAATGCTTATCTACACTTCCTTCAGAGCATCATTAAAGGTATTTGACCTGAATTACTCAAGTTTTCCACTAGATACTGACATAATAGTGGCATCAAAATTGTTAGACTCAAAAAAATCAATGCAATCTCCTTTTAAGTAAGATCCTTATCAAACTCATGCTGTCTCGCGGGCCAAATTGAAGACCTGAGCGTGCCCGTAGTTTGGACATCCTAGGTCTAATCACTCTAAAACTCCTACACTATTGAAATTGACCAATTACTTGTTTAATCATACTTGCCAACCCTCCCGTTTTTAGCGGGAGAATCCCGGTATTCAGCGCCTCTCCCGACAACCTCCCGGCAGAGATTTTCTCCCGACAAACTCCCGGTATTCAGCCGGAGCTGGAGGCCACGCCCCCTCCAGCTCAATGCGGACCTGAGACTGAGTGGGGACAGCCTGTTCTCACGTCCGCTTTCCCACAATATAAACAGCTTGCCTAACGAATTCAAACGAATGGAAACAAGAATTTCAGTTCATCCAGGACAGTTCGAAGGGGAAGGTGTATGTTGCCTGTAAATATGTAGAACAGACTTCTCCATTGAACACGGTGGCCGAAATGATATACTCATCATGAACGGAGAAGTTAAACAGGACAATACTGCCATTTAATGGATAGCCACCGGAACACTGAAATTCAAGTATTTATTTTATGTAAATAAAATAAATAAATATATATATAGATATAGCTAGAATTCACTGAAAGTCAAGTATTTCATATATATATATATATATATATATATATATATATATATATATATATATATATATATATATATATATATATATATATATATATATATATATATATATATACACATATATATATATATGAAATATATATGAAATACTCGAGTTGGTGAATTCTAGCTGTAAATAACCACGCCCCCCGCCCCCAACCACCGCCCCCAACTACCCCCGACCAAGGCCCCCCCCACCCCCCACCCCCTACCCCCCACCTCCCGATATTGGAGGTCTCAAGGTTGGCAAGTATGTGTTTAATGGTGCTATAAATGGTGCACATTTTTATGGATTTAATCAAATCTGTTGTCATTTACCCAAACCACATGTTATTTATCTTTCTAATAATTATGTATTTTGGTACATTTGCCTCGCAATAATAAACAGTGCATTTCTATCAAAGACTGTCAATCTTTTATGAAAAGAGGTGTCCTCAAGGATCAGTACTGCTCTTCGTATGTATAAACAACTACAAAAAATTATGCACTTATGTAGATAATGCTGTCATTTATACAGGATATCCAATTTGATCCTTCTCCTTCAGTCATCCCTTCATGATCTGTTCAAAAGTATCAATATGGGGAAATAACTACAACACCACAGTTTGTTCACTAACTATCCTGCAAAAAAGCAGTCACGACAAAATGTCTTACCAGTTATACAGCAGTGTTTCTTAACCATAAGGCCAATTGTGAGCTGTGTAATATAGTAGTAGCCTACAAATAATATATATATATTTTTTTGTTCTTACTTTCCAGCAGAGAATATCCCCTTCCTCCAGTCTGGCCAGCAGCAGCACCTCCCCCTCCTCCACATTACAGCCCCCTGCTGAAGTGGAGGGTAACAACAACAATAAACAAACTTCATCCATCCAAGCCTGTGTCTCCTCCCCCTCATCAACCCTGGAGAGTCGAGATAGTGGCATCATAGGTATGGATGATACAGTGAGGAAAATAACCGTTTGATCTGCTGCTCATGAGATAAGTTTACCGCCTGACAAAGGCAGGAACATTCATGGTAGGTTTCTTGTAACAGAGTGACAGAATATCAAAAGAAAAATCCAGAAAAGACATAAAGTAATGGTACAGTACAAAATGCATTTGCATTTAATTGAGGGAAATAAGTGTTTGATCTCCCTACCAACCAGCAATAATTCTGAACCACAAAAATCCGTGGCCATGTGTCACACAAATAAGGAAGACACATGGGCAACCCCTCTGAAATTACCAATAAACACCTGAAGGGTTTTCAAGCCTTGGGAGAATGTGATGTGGTCACATGACACCAACATTTAGGTCTTTGGTATTGATTTTACTCAGAGAAATGCTGATTATGACCCCAGGACCATCCCCACTGTCCAACCTCTAACTATCCAACATTCTGCTTTGGGGTTTCACTGTTAGGGTTGCAGGAAAACTTCACCGCATGGCCTGACCATGTGTCGTAAATTCTTAGATGAGAACCTCCTGGCGTCAGCCAGAACACTGAGGATGGGTAATGGTTCAGTCTTTTGGCAGGAAAATGACCCAAAACATACAACCAAGGCCACAGAAGAGTGGCTCAAGAAGAATCACATACAGATTCAGGATTAGCCCCGCCAGTTCTCTGGACCTCAATCCGATGTCAAGTCTTTGAAGGGAAATAAAATGTCAAGTTGCCAAGTGAAGGCCTCGAAACCATCAGAATTTGGAAAGTGTCTGTAAAGAGGAGTGTATCTCCTGAGACGTGCGCAACCCTAGTAACTAACTACAGGAAACGTCTGACATCTGTGCTTTCTTCTCCTGTAAGGTCACATTTTGCTTCGATTTTTTTGTTGATATTCTGTTTTTTTTTTATAAAAGAAACCATAACAATTTTGGACTGCACATTATCAGGGGATAAACTTAAGGGGACCCATGATGACATTAATCTACATTTAAAACACTTCCTTGTGGTCTAGATAAATATTAGCTATGCTTTGGTGTCAATTTTGCTCCACAGTCACTTATATATTGAGTCTGTCTGCAAGATGTTCGATTCTGGAGGTGTTCCCAGATTGGAACTGAAACCATGCCTCACCCTCTCCATAAGTATCATGATGTGCCTTTTGAAAATGTACAGTGTTAAAATGTATATCTTGAAGTCGTCACCGCAAATTTTTTTTCCATACACGGTCGAAGATAGACTTCATCAACATTATATAGATTCACCCGGTCACAACATTAGGTACACCTGCACACTCGCCAGTCGATTTGGACTGCATTAAAAAAAACTGTTTATGGCAACATTTTATGTCACTGCATGTTGCACGTTGGTGTTGTTATGCACATGCCACAATGACTACTTGCGCTTACCGTATTTTTTGGACTATAAGTCGCAGTTTTTTTCATAGTTTGGCCGGGGGTGCGACTTATGTGTGAAATTATTAACACATTAGCGTAAAATATCAAATAATATTATTTAGCTCATTCACGTAAGAGACTAGACGTATAAGATTTCATGGGATTTAGCGATTAGGAGTGACAGATTGTTTGGTAAACGTATAGCATGTTCTATATGTTATAGTTATTTGAATGACTCTTACCATAATATGTTATGTTGACATACCAGGCACGTTCTCAGTTGGTTATTTATGCCTCATATAACGTACACTTATTCAGCCTGTTGTTCACGATTCTTTATTTATTTTAAATTGCCTTTCAAATGTTTATTCTTGGTGTTGGCTTTTATCAAATACACTTCCCCAAAAAATGCGACTTATACTCCAGTGCGACTTATATATGTTTTTTCCTTCTTTATTATGCATTTTCGGCCGGTGCGACTTATACTCCAGAGCGACTTATAGTCCGAAAAATATGGTACCTTTTTTATTGTGTGTGTACTCATGGCCACTTAATGTCTAAAGAAGTGCTTCTACCACAACTTAGACTGCAAAAAAACTGAAACCATAACTGTGTGCAAGATGCCCAAGTCAACAGCAAAGTGCATTAACTTCATGATTTGATGCTTTGGCATTGTTTAACATAAGTATTGTAACAACATTTATAAGTCAAAAAAGACAAAATTCATCATATGTTCCCTTAAAAAAAATCAGCAGTAAGTCAAATCATAATTTTTAGGTCTACATTGAGAACCTTCTGTGTGTCAATTACGAACTGAAATGTCTTTCAGCCACATTGACCAGCTATTCTGTTGAATCAGCACCAGAGCATGACGACAACACCAAACACGCCAGTGACGGTTACCAAGGCAGCAGCCTCAAACTCAGGAGACAGGGGGGATGGCCAGTGGTGACCTCAACCTCTTCCTCCTCTATGGTTGCGACAGGAAGCTTGAACGATGACTTCCCGTACAAGGCGGGGGACAGCATGGCCTCCACATACAGCCTGAACAAACTCCACCCAGAATGGGGAAAAGATGCAAATCGCTTGTCTGGATCCACCCACTCCATCCCGCTCTATCTTATGCCCCGCCCAAACTCTGTTGCTGGTAAGATGGATTTTGTGTGTGTGTGTTTGTGTGCATCAGTCATTCAGTACATCTTCCTGTTAGGAAGGAAGTCTATCTCTTCTTCTCAACTTTTGTGAGCTGACAATAAACAGCAGCGTTTGAGTACTTGCTTGGATTTTGTTTGAAAAACAACATATTTTTGCAAATATTTTTTTTAGAGATGTCCGATAATATCGGCCTGCCGATATCATCGGCCGATAAATGCTTCAAAATGTAATATCGGAAATTATCGGTATTGGTTGATTTTCCCGGGAGACTCCGGAATTTCAGTGCCCCTCCCGAAAATCTCGCGGGGCAACCATTCACCCGATTTCCACCCGGACAACATTATTAGGGGCGTGCCTTAAAGGCACTGCCTTTAGCGTCCTCTACAACCTGTCGTCACGTCCGCTTTTCCTCCATACAAACAGCGTGCCGGCCCAGTCACATAATATACAGGTATGCGGCTTTTAAACACACATATGTGAATGCAAGGCATACTTGATCAACAGCCATACAGGTCACACTGAGGGTGTCCGTATAAACAACTTTAACACTGTTACAAATATGCGTCACACTGTGAACCCACACCAAACAAGAATGACAAATACATTTCGGGAGAACATCCGCACCGTAACACACCATAAACACAACAGAACAAATACCCAGAACCCCTTGCAGCACTAACTCTTCCGGGACGCTACAATATAAACCCCCCCCCCCCCACCCCCATTAACTATCCACCTACGCCAGTCAGCCCTCATCTGCTCATCAACACCCGTGCTCACCTGCGTTCCAGCGATCGACGGAGCGACGAAGGACTTCACCCGATCATCGATGCGGTCGGCGGCTAGCGTCGGATAGCGCGTCTGCTATCCAAGTCAAAGTCCTCCTGGTTGTGTTGCTGCATCCAGACGCTAATACACAGATCCCACCTACAGCTTTCTTCTTTGCAGTCTTCATTGTTCATTAAACAAATTGCAAAAGATTCACCAACACAGATGTCCAGAATACTGTGGAATTTTGCGATGAAAACAGAGCTGTTTGTATTGGATACAATGGTGTCCGAATACTTCCGTTTCAACCATTGACGTCACGCGCATACGTCATCATACATAGACGTTTTCAACCGGAAGTTTCGCGGGAAATTTAAAATTGCACTTTATAAGTTAACCCGGCCGTATTGGCATGTGTTGCAATGTTAAGATTTCATCATTGATATATTAACCATCAGACTGCGTGGTCGGTAGTAGTGGCTTTCAGTAGGCCTTTAAGTGTGCAGTAAGCTTCAAAATAAAAGCACAGCAATATTAACCTGGATTCTACTAAAACAACTAACAAAATGCCATTCAATTATTTTACTGTTTTTCCACCGGACAAAAAAATGGCACATGTGAAAGCTTTATTGTCGTTATGGTCAAAACAAAAGTACTGCTTCAGCTCTGTAAGGTAAAGGATAAAATGTCAACAAACTGCCGTAGGTTCAAAAATCCTTTCTTGCCCATTCTCATGTCTGTGGTTGACAACTGCTTATGTCGGCGTGAGTCAGCCAGTCAAACTAAGTTCTATTGTACACCCAAGAAAAAGTTTCCGGGTCTCGACTACAGTGACCCATATACTCTTACAATATATCTGGTGACCTTGAGTCTTTACCCTGACAGTACATACATAGTATGTGTACAAGTTGTTGCCTGCTTCATATAAAAACGTAAACTGACAAATTTGATATTAAGGTATACTTTTTTTTATCTAAGATCACAGTAACTATTGTGTAGGATCCTTTTGGCTTTGGAGCCAACATACAAAGTGACCAGTTTAAAGTCATTGTCGACATCGTGGTCGTGTCTCGTCCTCATCTTCCCCTTTCTTCTTGGTCACTGACGCATGAACACTCAAGAGGGGAAAGGAAGGAAGTAACATGTATGACGTCTCATAACACACACAGGATATGCAGCCGAGTCAGCGCTAACATTCTCTGTGGTGTAACAGGCTTGTGACTGCATTGACTGTTTTCACACGTTTGGGTGAGTTTTCTCTTCTTGCAGGTAGCATAAATGTACTTTTTAGCTTTAACAAACCTCCGTCCCCAAATCGTGATATGCTGGGCTTGGATCTGCAACTTTTGGAGAGCTTGTTTGCAGTGGTGTTGGAACTGTTATGACGGCGTGCACATGCAAGGTTCATGCAGTGAAGATTTGGAGAGAAGCAACTTGGATCGGCTCATTTTTTTCTCAAGCTATATTGATGCAGTCATCCCTGTGATCTGTATTACAGAGAAAACAAATATGGACTCAATTTGACTATTGTCCTCGCGTTTTGTGCAATGCTTTTCTTTTATATGGGCTCAGCTAAAAGTGCATCTCAATTAGAAAATTGTGCAAAAGAGTTTATTTATATCAAACTAGAGTTCCGTCCAGGCTAAGAGATAAAGGAAGCATGTGCAGTTGTGTTGCTGGTCAAGGTGACACCAGCAGAAAAAAATACTGAGAAATGTAGCTTACGTCTAGTATAAACAGTGTTGGGTTAGTTACTGAAAACCAGTAACTAGTTACAATTACTAGTTACTTTATTTCAAAAGTAACTCAGTTACTAACTCAGTTACTTACACCAAAAAGTAATGCGTTACTGTGAAAAGTAACTATTTAGTTACTTCTTTTTTCCCCCTTTTTTTTAAGGCTCCCATTAATGCCCTTTTAGTCTTCATTTCAGTACTGTGATTGCACTGGAGAATAATACAATCTGTTGATCAACTTGACATGTATTTGCATCACTGAACTCTGCTAAGCAATGTGCTCTACATACAACACACAAAGACAAAGATATGTTTCAAAGGGCCAATTTATTTCAGGCCAGAAAAAATTGACAAAACTATTTTAAATAGCTGCAACATAATGGCACTTTAACTTTAACTCTAAGTAGATAGGATCTTTGATCCAAGACACAACTTACATTTAACTAAAATTGTATTTTCTTTGTGCTCGACAAAAGAAAAGTATTGAGAATGTCTCCATGTTAAAAAACTCGACTTCTGGCTTCGCCATGATGTCTTGTTAGTTGTTATGAGAGTAGCGTATGTGTGTGTGTGTGTGTGTGTGTGTGGCCCTTTAAGATATGACAGCATGAGAGGTGAGTGACGTCAGTGAGTGAGTGGGCGAGAGAGGTGAGGGAGCGGCGACAGTGAGTGCGTGTAGGTGCTCTAGCTTGCTGGATGGCTGCGTCCAATAAAGTCACAAAGTTGCAACAAACCGCCGGGCTCGTCATTCACCCTCAGCTGTAAAGACCCTCTTCCGGGTAAAGTGAAGGTTGTTAGACCCGAAGTACGGCTCTGGAGGAACGTCTCCCCTGCGGGGAGGCGTGCTTTCTGTGGGTGGGGTAAAGCACGCCTCTTCTTTTCCACCGGAGCGCTCCAATAAAACACACTCAGATCTTCAGTTTCTAGCCGATACTACATAAAAATAACGTAAAATAACGCAGTAACGCATCATGCAGTAACGGTAACTGAGTTACTGTATATAAAAAAATAACGCGTTAGATTACTAGTTACCGCCGAAACTAATGGCGTTACAGTAACTCAGTCCCAACACTAAGTATAAAGCCCAAATTTAAGAACTACTATCTGGAAATATTTACCTATGAGTTTCACTTTTTGATTTCGACTATTAAAATACATTTTGTACAATATTCAAATACATTGATTTTAGTGCTG
Organism: Entelurus aequoreus; assembly: GCF_033978785.1. NCBI lineage: Eukaryota > Metazoa > Chordata > Actinopteri > Syngnathiformes > Syngnathidae > Entelurus > Entelurus aequoreus. Next base: position 33,481,699 of record NC_084755.1, read on the forward strand.
TAATTTGGTAAATTTTTTAAATCGAACGAATCACACTTTTGAATGATGATTAAAGACAACTGCCGTATTTTTCGGACTATAGGTCGCAGTTTTTTTCATAGTTTGCCCGGCCGGGGGTGCGACTTATACTCAGGAGCGATTTATGTGTGAAATTATTAACACATTACCGTAAAATATCAAATAATATTATTTATCTCATTCACATAAGAGACTAGACCGGGGGTCAGCGACCCGCGGCTCTAGAGTCGCATGTGGCTCTTTAGCACCGCCCTAGTGGCTCCCTGGAACTTTTTCAAAAATGGCAAAAAATGGGGGCAAAATATATTTGTTGTTTTAATAATGTTTCTGTAGGAGGACAAACATAGCACAAACGTTCCTAATTGTTAGAAAGCCCACTGTTTAATATGTTTGTGTTTATGCTTCACTGATGACAGTATTTGGCCAGCACCGTTTTGTCCTACTAATTTTGGCGGTCCTTGAACTCACCGTAGTTGATTTACGTGTACAACTATCTCCGTCGCTGCCACAGAAAGACGTGTTTTATAAATAAATGATAAATGGGTTATACTTGTATAGCGCTTTTCTACCTTCAAGGTACTCAAAGCGCTTTGACAGTATTTCCACATTCACACACTGATGGCGGGAGCTGCCATGCAAGGCGCTAACCAGCACCCATCAGGAGCAAGGGTGAAGTGTCTTACCCAAGGACACAACGGACGTGACTAGGACGGTAGAAGGTGGGGATTGAACCCCAGTAACCAGCAACCCTCCGATTGTTGGCACGGCCACTCTACCAACTTCGCCACGCCGTCCCTATGCCACTCCTTCTGTCTCATTTTGTCTACCAAACGTTTTATGCTGTGCGTGAATGCACAAAGGTCCCCACATCTGCGGTCCTCTTCAAGGTTTCTCATTGTAGCCCATTGGGTTGAGTTTTTCCTTGCCCTGATGTGGTATCTGAGCCAAGGATGTCGTTGTGGCTTGTGCAGCCCTTTGAGACACTTGTGATTTAGGGCTATATAAATATAATTTGATTGATTGATTGATATACCTTTGGCAGTTTTAAGCCAGTAATTACCAGGAGTTATCTCACCCTCTGAGACACTAACTTAATGCGTTGCCTTCATTATAACACTTACATAAGGCTTTTAACTTTTGGCGGCTCGAGACAGATTTGTTTTTTGTATTTTTGGTCCATCATGGCTCTTTCAACATGTTGGGTTGCCGACCCCTGGACTAGACGTACAAGATTTCATGGGATTTAGCGATTAGGAGTGACAGATTGTTTGGTAAACGTATAGCATGTTCTATATGTTATAGTTATTTCAATGACTCTTACCATAATATGTTACGTTAACATACCAGGCACGTTCTCAGTTGGTTATTTATGCGTCATATAACGTACACTACCGTTCAAAAGTTTGGGGTCACATTGAAATGTCCTTATTTTTAAAGGAAAAGCACTGTACTTTTCAACGAAGATAACTTTAAACTAGTCTTAACTTTAAAGAAATACACTCTATACATTGCTAATGTGGTAAATGACTATTCTAGCTGCAAATGTCTGGTTTTTGGTGCAATATCTACATAGGTGTATAGAGGCCCATTTCCAGCAACTATCACTCCAGTGTTCTAATGGTACAATGTGTTTGCTCATTGGCTCAGAAGGCTAATTGATGATTAGAAAACCCTTGTGCAATCATGTTCACACATCTGAAAACAGTTTAGCTCGTTACAGAAGCTACAAAACTGACCTTTCTTTGAGCAGATTGAGTTTCTGGAGCATCACATTTGTGGGGTGAATTAAACGCTCAAAATGGCCAGAAAAAGATAACTTTCATCTGAAACTCGACAGTCTATTCTTGTTCTTACAAATGAAGGCTATTCCACAAAATTGTTTGGGTGACCCCAAACTTTTGAACGGTAGTGTACACTTATTCAGCCTGTTGTTCACTATTCTTTATTTATTTTAAATTGCCTTTCAAATGTCTATTCTTGGTGTTGGATTTTATCAAATACATTTCCCCAAAAAATGCGACTTATACTCCAATGCGACTTATATATGTTTTTTTCCTTCTTTATTATGCATTTTCGGCCAGTGCAACTTATACTCCGCAGCGACTTATACTCCGAAAAATACGGTATTCAAAGTAAATTACTTGCTTGCATGATTTGGATTAACTTTTTTTTTTTTAAATAACCTAATATTTTCACAAATTAATTGCATGCATTAAGGCGTAAACTTTGACAGCTCTAATTGATTTGCACGTGTTTGTTGAACGTTGTTAAAGGAAATCAAACGAGGGTTAGGTATACTACTATGGAGATACTGCTGGGATACTATTTCCTGATCGACTCCGTCATTAAAACGCTTGTTTCTCTTTGTTCAGCCACTAGTTCTGCTCACCTTGAAGACCTGGCCTACCTGGATGAACAGCAAAGGCCCACCCCTTCCAGGTCATCCCTCAGAATGCCCAGACAGAATTCTGGAAGTCGAAGTCAACAGGAGCAGAGAGGTAAAGAACACACATGTGCTATTTTCCATGTAGTATAACAGCTCGGTGCAATAATGCCTGACCCTCTTCCACTGCAGTTCAGTTCACTCCATACCTCAATTTGAAGCCCCTTCACTTTGAAATTCCTGGACTGTTGTCGGATTGGCGATTCACGGGAAGGGAGTGGCTCTTTAAGGAAGTGGACACCTGTCTCCGCAGCGATGACCCGTCCATCAACCGAGGGGTGGTCATTGTTGGAAACATGGGTTTTGGCAAGACTGCCATCATCGCCCGCTTGGTGGCCCTGAGTTGTCATGGAAACCGGATGTGGCCAACATCCACTGGCATCCAGACACTGCCCAAATGTAAGCAAAAAATATGAAATGCATATACAGTGAAACCGCCACTTGTTTTCTGACACTAGTGAATTTCTGATACGAGTATTTAAAAAAATAAAGGGATCAGATGTCATTTAAACAATGAGTACCAGAGTCGAATAAAAACCCTTATTAACTGTACGTATTGCTTGAGTTCCATTACGTGACTTCTTCCCGGAAGTGAAAAACCCGGATGGTCAACTAAGCTAAGCCGGCTGTCGATCAGCAAGCAGCGCGCAAACTCTTGAGTATGCAAGGGGCCTAGATCTTCCTGCAAAAAGCAGATATGAGCAAAAAAAATCAAACTATGCAAAGGAATAGATCATATACTAAAACAAAGATTTATGGAGTGATATCAAGGATTATCCGTCAAACTATTTAATGCTCCAGACGCCATTTTTCACGACAAAACTGGTGAAAACTTAGAAAAGCAACTTCTTTGCACTGCAAAAACTGAAATCTAAGTAAGATTAAATATCTCAAACAAGTCTGATATTTGCTCATTTTCTGTCTGATACGATAATTCTTCTCACTAAGCATATTTTATGTTAGAGTGTTTTACTTGTTTTAAGGGTTTTGGTCCTAAATGATCTCAGTAAGATATTACAGCTTGTTGCTGAGATTTTATGACCTATATTGAGTAAAACATGCTTGAAACTAGAATACCAACTGTTGCAAAGCTGTGTCATCAACATTCACAAGTATAAAACTACTTTTTTAAAGTAATAATTTCTTACTTCAAGCATGAAAAAAAAAATCATGATTTTGACACGAATGTGTCTCATATTAAAACAGATGACAGCCAAATGGACTTTGCTGTTTTATTTTCAATGAAACAATAGAAAATACGTACTCATATAGTAGTACAGTTGGCACACTACAGTAAACTGACAGTTAATATTTAAACATTTAACATGTGACATTTCAAACAATTTTGAACAGAAATAGTTCATGCACATTCAGATAAATTCTTCAAAATTACAATTAAAAAAAATTTGGCCGGGGGCCGGGCTGTATATATGCGCACTAATTGACTGAAAGAGCACGCACTTGGCGCGATGATGTCATGTTATCGATGGAAAAATGCATCTTTAGACCATGTGATTTGCCTGAGCGGCTAGGAGACCCCGAGAGTAACAAGCGGTTGGCTTGTTGCCTTTCCATTAAGAAAAATAATTTTTAGTATAAGTTTGCTGGTTTCAAGAAATGTAATGCTGAGCGCATATTATTATGTCGAGATAATGGCACTAGCATTTACTTAATTTAAGAATATTTTTCAACATATTGAGCAAGGTCTCTTTTTTTTCTACCAAGAAAAGTGCACTAGTTATTAGTGAGAATATACTTATTTGAAGGTATTTTTGGGTTCATTGAGTTTAGCTAATTTGACATGTTTTGCAAAGTCTTGACAAGCTGAATTTTCTTGTTCTATTGGCAGATAAATTTGCTTAGTTCAAGTAAAATACCCCTAATTTTTTTTCTTTTTTTTTCTTGTTTTTGAACACTGACTTTTTGCAGTGTGTGTGTGACTGGTTTAAGGGAAATTACTCTTCCAGATAAATATGCATAGTTTTTGCTCGGGGTAAGGTTGCATTTCATGATTTAACTTTGCGTCTTACGAGCACACGTCCATGTAAACAACACTGCAACGAGCACCCGACAGCTGCCACCCGTACTGCGTATCCATTTAACAAACTAACAATTACTGAATCATCACGATATTTAATTGTTGTCCTGTTGTCATATGTACTCTTGACACATTTGTGGACAAAATAAACAAAAGGGGAGACGTAGAAGTACCTTTCTTGTCAAAGTATCAATGACCCTTACTTCCTAGTTTCTGTTCGTAAAAATTAAAATACAAACAATATCAAGATAATACATCAATGGTAAATAAGTAGAGTAAAATATATTAAAAGTAAACTCGTCTTTCGTAAAATCTTGCACTCTTCCGCCCCCTTGATTTCCTCTCGAGGAACTCTGAAGAAACGTTTTATCCTTTTTGCGATTTGAACTGTTCATACAGCCGAAAACAACACAACGATAGGGCATTTTTTCTTCGAGAAAGGCTAAATGGCGCCTCGTACCCATTGTGAACAGACGCTGTCTTGACCACCACGCATGTTCAATGAGCCGGATGTGACGTCATTAAAATACAAGCAATAGGCCCATTTTTGGGTAACGTGACATACAAATGGAACCACAGCTGGCTTTGCAATGTCCGTGCTTCCCTACCAACAAGCACACGCATCAGGATCACCTTTATTGGCCAAGTACTTTATGATAAAAATACTACAGTGGAACTTCAATCTACGAAACTCTCTTTCTGCAAACTTTTCGATTTACTAGCTATTAGATCGAGCCAAGTGTGTGCGGGCCATGTCTCTTTTTACCAACGCTTCATTCATTTTGTGTCCTACTGGCAGCCATTGTTTTCTTGCTTGTATTAAAGAAATTGACGATGCTGTCGTTGTACCACAGCAAGTTTTTAATTGTGATGAGAACAGATTTTTCTGGAAAAAGATTCCACATCACAGCAGAGGAACAGACACTACCTCTCATTGAGCAGCGTCTCTTTCACGCCCCTTTTTTTCCTCTTTCTACTCCTTCGTCTCCTCTCGTCAGCTTTACATTTGCAAATGTTAATGTAAAGTGGATTTTGCTTTTTTTAAATGTTTGTTATTGTAGCAGTATTTTTGTTAAAGATAAGGATTTTTTTTAAATTTCTGATAGTTTGTGAGGGCACCAAATGGACTTCTGTGTGTGTGTGTGTGTGTGTGTGTGTGTGTGTGTGTGTGTGTGTGTGTGTGTGTGTGTGTGTGTGTGTGTGTGTGTGTGTGTGTGTGTGTGTGTGTGTGTGTGTGTTGGCAGAGCAGCACATACAGGACAGTTTAGCTTGCCGTTGTTGTTTTGGCTTGTTGATAAAGAGATAGTTGACATCATCCCCTTGTTATGTTAGTTTGATATACAGTACTGCAGTGTTTCCCACACATTCATTTATTTGTGGCGGCCCGCCACAAAAGAATTACGTCCGCCACAAATAAAATAAAATTATTTTTTTTATTTTTTATTTTTTTGTCCTGTCCAGCTTCTCAGGCAAATCAATCATATAGTTGATGTAGATGCCCATATAGGCTGTTCAGATTTACTTTACAAAAGAGAAGTGTAGGATACTTCTCTTGTTGCCTTATTTGTATTTGACCACTACTGTTTTCTGTTTATTTGTTACTGACTGTGGCAGGACACCTCTGTCTCTGTTTCACTTTATGTTGCTGGTAAATAATATGGTTGTAGTAGTAGGCTAAAGTTAAATTATTTAGTATGCACTAATTAAAGGGGCAGAGCTTTAAGAGACATTTTAGCTTTTATATTTTATAAGATATATTTTTTGTAAGAACCACAATTAATAAATATATTTCAGTGAATAACTTATTGTTCAAATCTGTATATAAATATGTACATAAAGTGTTGTAATTATATTGTAAAATGGATGGATGGATGGATGGACGTTTAAAACAAAACTGTTATTAATTAGTAAGTACACATTTTTTTAGCCTTTTTAGAGAAAATCATATCATTGTAGTAAATTATGCAAATTACTCCATGATGTCATGGTGACCACGCCTATAGCCACGCCCCCACCGCTACAGGTATCTTGGCAGTTTATGGGAAATACTGTACTGTATATCACTTTATTATTGTGTTTAAAGTGTACAAAGCTTAACTAAAATATGGACTTCATTATTCATATTTACATTGTTTCTTATGAAGAAATTTGCTTCACTATTCAAACTTTTCGATTTACGAACCCTGTTCAAGAACCAATTTATTTCGTAAATCGAGGTTCCACTGTAACTTCAAATGAAGGAATTTTGTCTCTATTAAATGGAGTCGCTCTAGTACTTAGTAGTAAAAAGGAGTAGTACGCTACAGAGAACAGATAGGACACGAATACAATGTACCGTATTTTTCGGAGTATAAGTGGCTACGGAGTATAAGTCGCACCGGCCGAAAATGCATAATAAAGAAGGAAAAAAACATATATAAGTCGCACTGGAATATAAGTCGCGTTTTTGGGGGAAATTTATTTGATAAAGTCCAACACCAAGAATAGACACTTGAAAGGCAATTTAAAATAAATAAAGAATAGTGAACAACAGGCTGAATAAGTGTACGTTATATGAGGCATAAATAACCAACTGACAACGTGCCTGGTATGTTAACGTAACATATTATGGTAAGAGTCATTCAAATAACTATAACATATAGAACATGCTATACGTTTACCAAACAATCTGTCACTCCTAATCGCTAAATCCCATGAAATCGTATACGTCTAGTCTCTTACGTGAATGAGCTAAATAATATTATTTGATATTTTACAGTAATGTGTTAATAATTTCACACATAAGTCGCTCCTGAGTATAAGTCGCACCCCCGGCCAAACTATGAAAAAAACTGCGACTTATAGTCCGAAAAATACGGTAAGAGGAATCTCTGGATGTATATCTACTGTATCTCATTATTTTTATTACCTCTGCCAGGAAGTTATGTATTCGCCCAGGTTTATTTGTCCGTTAGTTAATTAGTTAGCAACATAACGCTAAAAGTTATTGCCGTATTTTGATGAAACTTTCAGGGAATGTGTGAAATGTGATAAGAAACAAGTGGATATATTTTGGGGGTGATCTTTACGGTTCATTACGTTTAAGTTACAAGCCCAAACTTCTCCGTGTGTGTATGCAAGCGACCTTGCCTCCACCCACAGACACAAAGAGAGTGGATGACTGACAAGAGGGTTCGCTCTGTTTATTTCATATTGCTATAGACACCAATGCTAGGGAAAAACCCTTGAAACTCACGACCAAACCACAGTGAATGCATCAGCTGTAACAAGATAGACTTAACAGGAAAAAAACTAGTTTTTTGTTTGACTATTAAGATAGATTTTATGTAGACATTTTTTAATGACTGACAAATAGGAGCTCAAGGATTCGACTTTTGAGGTTCCGCTGTAGTGCCCTAACATAGGTACTCACTGGCAACCTAACCTGCAAAATACAACTTGTGCTTGTGTGCATTTTTAAACTGCAGTTTATACACACAGTATCTTAGAGAAGAGAGGCAGTTTGGCATGATTTGTAAGCAAAAGACCCCCAATGGGTTATTCCGACCGCAAAGACAGCCTCATACTCCAGACAGCCCAATTGTAATGCACAACCAACAGAATCAGCTAGCTGCACAACCAAAAACGAGACATGTTGCCAAGCCAACCATTGCAAAAAAACTCATGACAAAGTGGAAAAGAAAACACCAAAGACATGAGATACTGTTCATAATAATAACAGAGCCAGTGTTTTTTTGTATGTGAACTTAACACAAAGTGTACTTATTTTTCAGATGCAGAACCTTTTCCCCATGATTCACTGGGAAGAGGGGGCGGCGATGAAGGAGGAGGGGGAAGCTGTCCAGGGACTCCAGAGATCAGGAGGAGACAGCAGGAGGCACTACAGAGGCTTGCAGGACAGGTAACTCTGGGTTTCCGCGAGTCATTAAAAAGCATTAAAAGTCAGTGAATGGATTTTGAGAAAATTAAGGCCTTAACTGGCATTAAAAAGCATTCAATTCGATGTGCAGCGGCATGAAACAGTTATCTTTGACAGCAATTGGCATTAAAAACAAAAACAAAACAAACCACCCGACCCAGTTTTTCCTATGGGGGGAAAAAAACTGCACTTTAAGATGTTCAGTATTTATTAAAGTGTAATTTTTGATAACAAATATTGAGTCCATTTTATCTTGATGATTGTTGACCTATTTAGGATGATTAAGTTAATCACCTCCCAATTACAAAAAGGGAAACAAACTAAATGTCATGATCTGTGGTCTGGATCATGCTTTTTGTTTTTCTGTTAGTTTAAGACTCCAATAGTTCCTGTTTTTGTGCACCCTTGTTTGTTTTAGTTTCCATGACGACTTATTAGTTTCACCTGCCTCATGTGTTCGGGACCACGCACCTGCTCTAATTAAGAGACGATTATTTAAGCCTGTCTTTGCCAGTTAGTCGGGCTGGCAACATTGATTGTTCTTTTCATGCTCTGTTTATGCTGGTGTTCATGCGATTGTGTCATGCTCTTTTCTTGCTTCATGCCATGCCAAGTAAGTTTTGTTTTTTCATGCCATAGTTAGCGAGTTTTTGTTTTGCCCTGTCCATAGTTTACGCTAAGTGTTAGTTTTTTCCTGCGCTAAGTTGTGCCTTCGCCTTGTGCGCCTTTTTTGTTGGTACCTGTTTGAGAGTGATTATTAAATGTGTTCCTACCTGCTACCGTTGTCCGAAAATGTCCGTTTGCGTCCTGGGAGAACAATCCTCGCAGTAAGATGCGAAAACCCCCCCTCGTCGTGACACTAAATTAATGAAAAATTTGTTCATTGGGTTTAAAATGGTTACTTGCATTGTTATGATATGTCATTAGTGCTTATTTTGACCACAGTTAATGTAAACGTTTCAACTATTGAACATTATTATTGTCAAATCCTTACAATTTGTCTATATAGACAATTTGCTTGCTTTTGACTATATATAATATTAATGATCTGCAGTTAAAATTGGGCATGACATTTGTTTTAAGTTGCATTAAAAGTCATTAAATTAGATTTGGTGAGATCTGCAGGAACGCTGTAACTCTACATCATATCTACGTTATCATTTAAAACATCACAGAATTGCTGCAACCTAGTGAAAACTGTTATATCTCCTCTATGTTTCTGCTGAACAAGTTGTTTTTTTAAAGCAGACGTTAGTGGCAGTTTACTAGTATAAAAACCTCTCTCTGATCCGTTATGGATAATTTTTTTCTGAATATAATTCCTAAATGCCTTTTTAAGACTGCAGTTAGTTTGCTCGGAGCTGCTGTCAATTATGACATTCAAGTCAAGATTCTCTTTTTATAGCATCTCACCACTAAAACATTTATGTGACGTGTGGCTTGAGACCCATTCATTGAGAGAGATTATATTTATGACCTAGACTGCCACCAGCCAACAGGGAGGGATCTGTTGGCAAGCTATGATGGTATCTGCACTATGTTGTTGAATAATATTTAATTCAACCCGCTTCCACTGATAACAACCTCCAAAATGGTAAATCAAATATATATCCAAACCTTTGCTAAGAAAATTCAATAATCCATAATACCGTATTCATTTATAAAGTGTGTCTAAAGTGTGGCCAATTGTAGCCCACAGGTTGTTTTATATTGGCCTGCAGCATATAAAAAAAAGATTAATCCATTGATGGAAATGAATTAAACTAAAATCACAAAATGTAACCAGATAAAATACAATGATACTAATAATAATACACTTTGTCACCTACATAAATGTACATATATATTTATACAGTGTGTATATATATATATATATATATATATATATATATATATATATATATATATATATATATATATATATATATATATATATATATATATATATACACACTACCGTTCAAAAGTTTGGGGTCACCCAAACAATTTTGTGGAATAGCCTTCATTTCTAAGAACAAGAATAGACTGTCGCGTTTCAGATGAAAGTTCTCTTTTTCTGGCCATTTTGAGCGTTTAATTGACCCCACAAATGTGATGCTCCAGAAACTCAATCTGCTCAAAGGAAGGTCAGTTTTGTAGCATCTGTAACGAGCTAAACTGTTTTCAGATGTGTGAACATGATTGCACAAGGGTTTTCTAATCATCAATTAGCCTTCTGAGCCAACGAGCAAACACATTGTACCATTAGAACACTGGAGTGATAGTTGCTGGAAATGGGCGTCTATACACCTATGTAGATATTGCACCAAAAACCAGACATTTGCAGCTAGAATAGTCATTTACCACATTAGCAATGTATAGAGTGTATTTCTTTAAAGTTAAGACTAGTTTAAAGTTATCTTCGTTGAAAAGTACAGTGCTTTTCCTTTAAAAATAAGGACATTTCAATGTGACCCCAAACTTTTGAACGGTAGTGTGTATATATATATAATTTTTTTATTTGATTAGATTTTTTTTTTGTGTGTTTGTGTTTTATAGCTTTTGCTGCCAATCCAAAACTCTTCAATAAAGAACATATTCCCCCTTTGCCTCTACAGGTAGTTTGCTATCACTTCTGTCAGGCTGACAACTGCCACACGTGTCTGGTTCCGGAGTTTGTCCATACCCTGGCGGCGAGGCTGACTGAGGCCCCTCAGCTGTCAGCATATCGAGAGCTGCTGCATCGATCACAACAGCTTCAGAGCTCACTCAGCCTGCGGTCCTGCATCCAAAACCCAAGCTCAGCCCTCCAGAAAGGAATCCTAGAACCACTAGATGCTCTCTACAAGGGTACAATATCCTTTTTCACCATAGGAACTTTTCTCATTTACCTGGAATTTTTGAAAACCTTGCTGTTTCCGCCAAAATTATTAGAAAAAACCTTTTCCTGAGCCCAAACTGTCCTTAAAAACGTTGTGAAATACCACTTATCAACCTTTATTTAAATTATATTACCCTGAACTTTCAGGTGTAGGGATAAAGCAAACCCCATAAACTGTAATGATTATTGCACCAGGGTAATAATGTCACTGGTAATAAAATGTTTTAGAAAGAGGCTGATATTCATTTTTTTCATTTATTTACTTATTTCAGGCAATGACATACATTTTTTTTTTTTTAAAGTACAAAGTTGACAACACATAATAATATAAATTAATATAGTGCAAAAGGTAATGTATAGTATGTAATGAATGCATGATTGTCCAGTTTTGCCTGAAAGGGAGTGGGAAGAAGATAATTTATTTAATCCCACCCCAGTTCTCCATTCAGTGATTATTCACATGAGTTTCACTCTTACTTTGTTCAAGGATTATAATACAGATGTTGTATCATAGTGGCATTACCACAGGTAACAATAATTAGTACACTGTAACAATAATTTGTATCAACAATGTAAGAATAATAAATATACCAACAATGGTAATAGACAAAATACAAACAATGGTAATAGACAAAATACCAACAATGGTAATAGACAACATAGCAATAATGGTAATAGACAACATAGCAATAATGGTAAGGAAACATTGAGCACATGTTAACACTTTTTGACAGTACAACAGCAGGTCAAATTAAAGACCCTCATCTCTATATTTGAAGCAGACCCCATGTTTGTATAATAGTTTAAATCGATTAATAGTTTGGCATTGCTTGTGTTGTAAGTCCAGTTTGTTCCATAGTTTTACTCCGCATACAGACACACAAAAACGTTTATGAGTGGTTTGAGCTCTCGACAATGAGAAATATCCAAAGCCTCTCAAGTTATGAGCCTGCACTCGTCTTATAAAAAAACGTTGTAGATTGCGCGGCAATAATTTGTTAAATGCTTTATATAAGATTATTAATATATTATATTTAACAAGGTCATCAAATTTGAGCAACTTTGACATAAACAGATTATGAGTTTGTTCTAAATAAGCAACGTTGTGAATGATCCGCACTGCTCTTTTCTGTAATATGATCAAAGGATGAATTGTGTTGTGGTAAGTATTCCCCCATACTTCAACACAGTATGTAAGGTATGGGAGTACCAAGGTGCAGTATAGAGTACGGAGTGCATTTTCATTGAGGTATAGTTTTGCTTTGTTTAATTGAGAGGCTTTTGGAGATTTTGTTTTAATGTGTCTGACAGATATTACTGTATATACGGAGTAAAGCATGGTGTGACGTTGCGCTCTTTTTTTTCCAGAGAAGGCGCTGCATCTGGACGGGGCAGGGATCATTTTACTGATCGATGGCCTAAACGAGGCAGAGTTCCATCGGCCGGATTACGGTGACACACTCACCACCTTTTTGTCACGAAACATTCACACGTTTCCTCCATGGTTGAAGATCATCGCCACTGTCAGGACCAGTCAACAGGTAGGTCTCTTCCAGGTTGTTTGCCTACCTATGCGTTTTGTTCGTTCCTAATTCAGGAAATAATGTAATCTAGCCACATGTCAGGATGTGCTCCAATTCGCTGCATAAATAAAACTACTAACAATATTTTCATCTGTGTCTTATCTATAATTAGGACATCACTCGGTCTCTACCTTTTTACCGGATTTCTTTAGACAAGATGGAGGAAAACAGCGCCATAGATCAAGACCTGCAGGTAATACATAAACTTCCTGGCCACTGCATTTTATCTAGCTCTATGCATCTCGCTCTAAACACCGCACATCCAACTATTTCATTTAGGGTTACCTGATGCAACGAATCCACAGCAGCCGTGAGATTCAGAGCAACGTGTCGCTAAGCAATGGTCGCCTTGACAACATGGCTTTGGCCAAGCTGATAAGCCACTTGAAGACCTTAAGCAAAGGCTCCTACCTCTACCTGAAATTGACCATGGACTTGATTGAGGGAGGATACTTGGTCCTCAAGAGCTCCAGCTTCAAGGTGTGCAAGTGGTAGCAAAAAAAAAACCAAGAGAAATAAAGGCTGCTAATATTTACTTGGTGTTCATAAACAATTTGAGAAAAGTCTTGACAACCCCATGTTTCTCTTCAGGTGGTCCCAGTAAGCCTCGCCGAGGTGTACCTGCTGCAACTGAACATGCGGTTTCCCACACAGTCGTCTTTTTTGCGGGTTCTACCACTGCTCAATGTGACCGTGGCATCACTGCACCCACTGACCGAACAACAGGTACGGGCCGTTAATCGCTAAAAATCTCTCTCTATACACGCTGATTTGTGAATAGTAGGGGTGTAACAGCACTTGTGTTTTTCATGATCAGATTATCTGGTTTGGTGCATATTTTACAGAGACGGAAGGTATACAACTTGCTTACAACCGTAAACAAATACATTGCAGCCCAGCCTTTCACTAGCAGAAATAATGCAGTGGCGATGTAAAAATGTAAAAAGAAATATAGGAACTGTGTGCAGACAGAAATTGAGTTATAAATGTGACCGTGAAACTATATCCACGCCACATTTACACCAAAGCATATCCAATACATATTCTCTAAACCAGTGGTTCCTTAAACATTTTTCACCAAGTACCACCTCAGCAAACATTTTACCACCATATTGACCAACATTACAATACAGTAGCGTAGTAGGCCTAAGTAGTCATTAAAAACAGGGCAGAGGTTTTATTTAACAAGTAATACAAGTAATACATCAACAGTAATACTCCATATACAATACACAGTGTTTCCCATAAACTGCCAAGATACCTGTGTTGGTGGGGGCGTGGCTATGGGCGTGGTCACATGACATCATCAGGTAATTTGCATAATTTACTACAATGATATGATTTTCTCTAAAAAGGCTCCAAAAATTTTTACTTACTAATTAATAATAACAGTTTTGTTTTAAACGTTCATCCATCCATCCATCCATTTTACAATATAATTACAACACTTTATGTACATATTTATATACAGATTTGAACAATAAGTTATTCACTGAAATATATTTATTAATTGTGGTTCTTACAAAAAATGTATCTTATAAAATATAAAAGCTAAAATGTCTCTTAAAGCTCTGCCCCTTTAATTAGTGCATACTAAATAATTTAACTTTAGCCTACTACTACAACCATATTATTTACCAGCAACATAAAGTGAAGCAGAGGCAGAGGTGTCCTGCCACAGTCAGTAACAAATAAACAGAAAACAGTAGTGGTCAAATACAAATAAGGCAACAAGAGAAGTATCCTACACTTCTCTTTTGTAAAGTAAATCTGAACAGCCTATATGGGCATCTACAGCAACTACGGTATATGATTTGCCTGAGAAGCTGGACAGGACAAAATTTTATATTTTTATTTTTAATTTTTATTTGCGGCGGATGTAATTATTTCGTGGCGGGCCGCCAAAAATAAATGAATGTGTGGGAAACACTGATACATATTTACAGACTTTTTTAACACACCACTAAATGAAGCCTGTAGACCACTAATGGTACACATACCACAGTTTGAGAATTGCTGGTCTAGACCAGTGATTTGTTTTATAAGACGACATCGAAGCATCGATGGACACCGTATCGCTCCTTGTGTTTCGTTTAGTTTAGTTTAGTCTTTATTTGAAGGGACAATGCACAGAAACATTCAGCTCAAAGACAGATATGTTCTGTACTAGATTATAGCTAAATAGCTAATTCCCATCTGCAGTCCCTGGCTACCTAAATTAAAGGGATACAAAAATCATGCAATAAAATTATGACAATAAAATCATACAATCATATAGCATGTAATCAAATTTAAAAAAGTCATAAAATGCCCTTTCATGGACACATACTTTTTAATATACAATACAACCACACCTCATTTACATCATCACACAAAGACAATACATGCTTTTGTTCACATCTGTCATCATTGGTAAAAACAACCATGATTTTAACAGACACACCTCACAATTTACAACAAAAATGCTCTCATGGATAAATATAATACACATTAAGTTGATGTGTCAAACATAGTGCCCACCTTAGTGACCGTGTGAGCAGCTTTGATTGCTCCAAAGCCACTTTTTAAAGGCCTACTGAAAGCCACTACTACCGACCACGCAGTCTGATAGTTTATATATCAATGATGAAATCTTAACATTGCAACACATGCCAATACGGCCTGGTTAGTTACTAAAGTGCAATTTTAAATTTTGCGCGAAATATCCTGCTGAAAACGTCTCGGTATGATGACGTCTGCGCGTGACATCACAGATTGTAGAGGACATTTTGGGACACCATTGTGGCCAGCTATTAAGTCGTTTGTTTTCATCGCAAAATTCCACAGTATTCTGGACATCTGTGTTGGTGAATCTTTTGCAATTTGTTCAATGAACAATGGAGATAGCAAAGAAGAAAGCTGTAGGTGGGAAGCGGTGTATTAGCGGCCGGCTGCAGCAACACAAACATGTAGCCGGTGTTTCATTGTTTACATTCCCGAAAGATGACAGTCAAGCTTTACCATTGGCCTGTGGAGAACTGGGACAACAGAGACTCTTACCAGGAGGACTTTGAGTTGGATACGCAGACGCGGTACCGTGAGTACGTACGCAGCTGCGGCTTCCAAACATTTGATCGCTTGCCCGTACGTGCGTGCCGCTATGTGCATGTCACATACGTAACTTTGGGGACTTTGGGGAAATATATGTGCGGTCTGAACTTTGGGGAGGTGAACGGTACTTTGGGCTGTGGGATTGAGTGTGTTGTGGTGGTGTTTGAGTTGTATTGGCGGGTTATATGGACGGGAGGGGGGAGGTGTTTGTTATGCGGGATTAATTTGTGGCATATTAAATATAAGCCTGGTTGTGTTGTGGCTAATAGAGTATATATATGTCTTGTGTTTATTTACTGTTTTAGTCATTCCCAGCTGAATATCAGGTCCCACCCGCCTCTCACAGCATCTTCCCTATCTGAATCGCTTCCACTGCCCTCTAGTCCTTCACTCTCACTTTCCTCATCCACAAATCTTTCATCCTCGCTCAAATTAATGGGGAAATCGTCGCTTTCTCTGTCTCGCTGCTGGTGGCCATGATTGTAAACAATGTGCAGATGTGAGGAGCTCCACAACCTGTGACGTCACGCGCATATCGTCTGCTACTTCCGGTACAGGCAAGGCTTTTTTATCAGCGACCAAAAGTTGCAAACTTTATCGTCGATGTTCTCTACTAAATCCTTTCAGCAAAAATATGGCAATATCGCGAAATGATCAAGTATGACACATAGAATGGACCTGCTATCCCCGTTTAAATAAGAAAATCACATTTCAGTAGGCCTTTAACTTAATGATAAATGGGTTATACTTGTATAGCGCTTTTCTACCTTCAAAGTACTCAAAGCGCTTTGACAGTATTTCCACATTCACCCAGTCACACACACATTCACACACTGATGGCGGGAGCTGCCATGCAAGGCGCTAACCAGCAGCCATCAGGAGCAAGGGTGAAGTGTCTTGCCCAAGGACACAACGAACGTGACTAGGATGGTAGAAGGTGGGGATTGAACCCCAGTAACCAGCAACCCTCCGATTGCTGGCACGGCCACTCTACCAACTTTGCCACGCCGCCCCAATGAAGAGTAATCTGTTAGACTTTTCAAGTTAGGTCGCCATTCCTTTATGGCTTTATATGAAAAGGCTGATTGTGCAAAAGAGGTTTTACATCTGGGTACGCTACACTGCCCCCTGGTGGAGGCTTGTGTGTTTCTAGTTGTCACAGCAGATGTAAACTGGACAAAGTGCTTAAGTGGCGCTGGTGCAGTGTTATTTAGGATTCGATGGGCCATTCGTATTGATGCTAATCTTTGAATGTTAGCTAAATTTAACAATCTATATTTTTGGAGAACTAAACAGTGATGGTGGTGTTGTGGTTTTGGTCAAGGATTTTGAGCGATTGTTTGTGAGGCATCGATGCTTCAGTATCGTTTGACTAGAGTCCTTTTCGAACATTTTGTAATGAAAAATTGAAAAGATGTAATGTACCATATTGTAACTGTATGCATGTTCAAAATAATACCATGAACATGAAAATTACATGTCACGATTATTGTGACCAAAATTATTACGGTTATCATCAATATCACGGTTCTGTATTAAATGTTCTCAAAATGTACTTATAAACACACTGAAAACTTATAACAAAGCTTTAATAAATAAAAGCACAATCTTTAGGTTCAATGTGCACAATTGAATAGTTTAGTTGCAGGACAGGACAGGAATCTGATAGATTGACTATAGTATCGATGCACATAATTATGATACAAAATATGCTGTTAACGGTCATGTTGTCATAAGTAGTTCAAAGACAAACTCAATGCTGTTCACATTAGTACACCTGGATTATGTATAATTATATATTTCTCTTTTCCTTCAGCTCTTTGAGGTGGTGAATGCGGGCACCCTAACAGGAGGGGCAATGCAATGGACTGAGTTTGTGCAGCGCCTGGAGCAGCTGTCACCTTTCCTGCTCCTGCGGACTGATGGGAGTAGGATGCTAAACCACACTTCCTTCAGGGAATGGCTGGTATGGAGGGAGGAAGGACAGGATGACAGGTTTTTGTGCGACCCCAGGTACACTAAAAAAAAATAGGAAATTGATTGAATCTCAGCATCTCCTGCTTTTTTAACACTAGAACTCCCAGGGCTTTCTTATTATCCTCTGCAGCTCCCAGAAGGCAGCCAAAAGGGTGTTAGTTTAAAATGTACCACTCCACGACCGACAATTAGCCACTTTTCTTTTGTAAACGCATCCATTTTGTCAGAATGTAGTGGACCACTCGAATGCTCAGATCAGGGGTAGAGGTATGCTTGAACAAAGGGAAGCTTCAGACATCTACGGAGAGTTCTCGTGTTGCTGTAGGACTGTGTCTCTAAACTGATTAGAAATTCTATTTCTTATGTAAGTCCATATTTTCAAGTGCCCTTTTGCAAAACTGCCATGGACTTTTTAGATTGTTTTTATTTGATAGTGTATTTGTTTCTGCAAAACAAATTTGTAAAATGTTAACTTTTTTCTGTAAAATATTCTTACAGTGAATAATTGTTGTACAATGACAACTTTTTTCACACGACATTCCTAACTTTGTAAAAAAAAAAAGAAGACATTTCCACAAAATGTTTCACTATGCTTTAATCATGTAAAATGAGATACGTTTTTTTAAATTTAAACTTGTGTCTAAAAAATATTCCTACGCTGCATCATTCTTGTACAATGACAACTTTTTTCTCACAATACTATGAACTTTTAAACTTTAAAATAATATATTTGACTTTAACCTTGTAAAATTACATAATTTTATCTCGTGAAAAAAACGTTTTTTTTCTCAGACTATTCCTAAAAATTACTGTATGACAACTTTTTTTTTTAATTACTTTTTCACAGTATAATTGACTTCAATCCTTCCTACACTGCATCATTCCTGTACAATGACAACTTTTTTCTCACGATATTATGAACTTTTAAACTTTAAAATAATATATTTGACTTTAACCTTGTAAAATTACATACCGTAATTTTATCTTGTGAAAAAAAACTTTTTTTTCTCAGACTATTTCTAAAAATTACTGTATAACAATTTTTTTTAATTACTTTTTCACAGTATAATTGACTTCAATCATGTAAAATGGCATACTTTTTTCTTTAAAAAATTAACTTTTTTTCTGAAAATGTTTTTTTTAAATTTCCACACAATTCATGTAAAATCATTTTTTTCTCACAACATTGTGTTTTTCTAAAAATAAAATACTTTTTCCACAAAATAGTTGACTTTAATTCTGTAAAATGCCGTATTTTTTTTCTCAAAACATTTTTAAAAAATGTTTTAAACTATTCCGGCATAATTCTTGTACAATAATATATTAGACTTTAATTTTGTAAAATTACATAATTTTGTCTTGTAAAATAAAACCTTTTTCCTCAGAATTTTCCTAGAAAATTCTCTGACAACTTCTTCTCACAATATTGAAACCTTTTTTCAAAAACGTGTGTCTTCTGTAGAGACACAAGATTAGACTGTGCTCAGGTGAAAAATGAAATGGCAACCGAGGCACATAGTTGAGAATAAATGGCTCACACGCGGTGCGGAACAATTGCCTTATTTACAGAACAATTGTGCCAAACTGAGCTGCTTTTTGGGAGTTACAGGTAGAACAGCCAAATGGCTGCCATTTGGGAGGTATAGTGTTACAACTGTTTTTGTTGGACTCTGGAAAATAATAGACACTTTTGTGATGTTTGTCCTACAGGAGCGGTCACACTTTGCTGGCCTTCTGGCTCTGCAGACAAAGAGGAAAGTTGAACGTGCTGCAGACACTTGAGCTGGGACATCACATCTTGAAGGCTCATATCTACAAGGTCAGTTCATTTACAAAGTCAGGAAGTGGCTCGGTTGCTAACAGATGTTTTCTTGATGAGCAATATCCCCTCTGGGAAACCTTTTATAACCTTTTGAAAAGTGCATTATCTAAAAGTGTGCTGAAAATTGCTTCTGCACAAAATCCTCCCTTTATGAATTGCACTCCACCTGGAAATGTATGAGGCAGGGTGAGCTATATAGTCTCATCCTCTGCACGCCTACTTTCAACCACCAAGCGTGGATGCAAAGCACATCACGAGTGAAAATGCATATCAATGGGCTTGTTCATCAATGGCATTTCCCCATGAATGATAGCAGCCGGCACAAAATAAATTGACGCGGTTATGGTTGAGGTGAAGCAGATTTTTTTTTGTTCCGCACAATAATCTTCAAAATAACGAAAAATCATGCCACTGCAGCTGTATGATGTACTCGTACTGTCTGATCTGAGGTGGAAGGAGCAAAAATGGTTGATTGGTTGGGATATCAAAATTTTCATCGTGGGTCACATCACTTTTATGACGGCTCTCAAAGGGGCTGCTTGGAACTGCAAGATATAACTACCGTATTTTTCGGACTATAAGTCAGTTTTTTTCATAGTTTGGCCGGGGTGCGACTTATACTCAGGAGTGACTTATGTGTGAAATTATTAACACATTACCGTAAAATATCAACTAATATTATTTAGCTCATTCACGTAAGAGACTAGACGTATAAGATTTCATGGGATTTAGCGATTAGGAGTGACAGATTGTATGGTAAACGTATAGCATGTTCTATATGTTATAATTATTTGATTGACTCTTACCATAATATGTTACGTTAACATACCAGGCACATTCTCAGTTGGTTATTTATGCCTCTTATAACGTACACTTATTCAGCCTGTTGTTCACTATTCTTTATTTATTTTAAATTGCCTTTCAAATGTCTATTCTTGGTGTTGGGTTTTATCAAATAAGTTTCCCCCAAAAATGCGACTTATACTCCAGTGCGACTTACATATATGTTTTTTTCCTTCTTTATTATGCATTTTCGGCCGCTGCGACTTATAGTCCGAAAAATACAGTATATGTATAATCACCTCATGATATTATACCATGTTTCCTTCATTTGATTATTATTGTTCACCGACCAAATCAAGTCAACGACTGAGCCTGAATAGCACCTCAGAGCAGAGAGAGGCAGTTTCCAAAAATAAGACAAAGTTGAATCATAAAAAGTGCACTCATCTGGAGTGGAGAAAACAAAAGATGCACTCAAGATGAGTGGAGAAAAACAACAGTAAAAATACCGCAAAAGAGCCACTGGGATAGATATATGTCTGGGAGCCAAACTGAAGCGATGAAAACGGGAAACGGAAACGTCCTTGGTGAGCGTGAAATATCGAACAATCAACTGGCAACCTGTGTGGAATGGCAGGAAAGCTTAAGTAGGCCAGACCCAAATAGGCTGCAGGTGTGCAAGAGTGGTTGCGCCCTGGAACCCTAAAACCAGGTATTGCAATGGGCAGCAGTAAAACCCCACCACACATTTTGGAGCATATTCTAAAAAGAACATTGGAAAATGATCACTGCTTTGGTGTTTTACTCATTGTATACTGAACATTTTCTAAGGTAGACACTACTTAGCAGTAAAAGTACACTCAGCACACCTTGTCAAATTCTGTTATTTTATGTATTTTTATCTATTTGTCTGTAATTATCATTACAGAAAAAAACACCACCCTGGGCTTCAATTTTCTGTAGACAACATTTAATAGTGTTGCATCAAATAATACAATACCATTGATATTTTCTGTCAAATTTGATATACATTTAGAAAAGATAAGGCGTTTCATTTCCAGGCTGTTGCTCGACACGTAAAATGATGTGGTGGGCCAGATGTAGCCATCCGAGCCTTGATTTTGACATTTGCCTTCCAACTGAAACCTAAACGAGCCATTTCTTGCACTTTTCTTTGTGTTTTTGGCCGGAGACATAAGAAGACTGGGAGATCATTTAAAATGTGTCCTTTATTTTCTTACTGTATCTAAAAGTTGCCGGTGCTGTTTTCTTCTGGTGGTTAAACATCTAAGAAAAATAATTAAATTTATTTAAATCTAATTAAAATCATTTAAATGTGTATTTTGTTTGTTGCTGTGGTGAAATCCAGGTGAATACTGCCATGCTTTTTTATTTTGAAGCTTATTTTGCACTAAGCAGGAAATCAGTGTATGTATGATTTAATACTGTGTATTGTAGTAAAGTTGACGGTTCATGCTGCTTAGCGATACTAATGACGTCAACAATACTACAACATATGTCGACATAAACAGAGCAGTTTAACAGAATAATGGCCGACCTTAAAGGCCTACTGAAATGATTTTTTTTTTTAATTTAAACGGGGATAGCAGATCCATTCTATGTGTCATACTTGATCATTTCGCGATATTGCCATATTTTTGCTGAAAGGATTTAGTAGAGAACAACGACGATAAAGGTCGAAACTTTTGGTCGCTGATAAAAAAAAGCCTTGCCTGTACCGGAAGTAGCGTGACGTCACCGGAGGAAGGACTCCTCACATTTTCCCATTGTTTACAATGCAGCGAGAGAGATTCGGACCGAGAAAGCGACGATTACCCCATTAATTTGAGCGAGGATGAAAGATTCGTGGATGAGGAAAGTGAGAGTGAAGGACTACAGTGCAGTGCAGGACTTATCTTTTTTCGCTCTGACCGTAACTTAGGTACAAGGGTTCATTGGATTCCACACTTTCTCCTTTTTCTATTGTGGATCACGGATTTGTATTTTAAACCACCTCGGATACTATAAACTCTTGAAAATGAGAGTCGAGAACGCGAAATGGACATTCACAGTGACTTTTATCTCCACGACAATACATCGGCGAAGCTCTTTAGCTACTGAGCTAGCGTGACAGCATTGGGCTCAAATGCAGATAGAAACAAAATAAATAAATCCCTGACTGGAAGGATAGACAGAAGATCAACAATACTATTAAACCATGGACATGTAAATACACGGTTAATAATTCCCAGCTTGGCGAAGCTTAACAATGCTGTTGCTAAGGACGCCATTGAAGCTAACTTAGCAACGGGACCTCACAGAGCTATGATAAAAACATTAGCGCTCCACCTACGCCAGCCAGCCTTCATCTGCTCATCAACACCCGTGCTCACCTGCGTTCCAGCGATCGACGGAAGGACGAAGGACTTCACCCGATCATCCGTGCGGTCGGTGGCTAGCGGCGGCTAGCGCGTCTGCTATCCAAGTCAAAGTCCTCCTGGTTGTGTTGCTACAGCCAGCCGCTAATACACCGATCCCACCTACAACTTTCTTCTTAGCAGTCTCAATTGTTTATTAAACAAATTGCAAAAGATTCACCAACACAGATGTCCAGAATACTGTGGAATTTTGAGATGAAAACAGAGCTTTTTTGTATTGGATTCAATGGGGTACCAATACTTCCGTTTCAACGATTGACGTCACGCGCATACGTCACCATACATAAACGTTTTCAACCGGAAGTTTAGCAGGAAATTTAAAATTGCACTTTATAAGTTAACCCGGCCGTATTGGCATGTGTTGCAATGTTAAGATTTCATCATTGATATATAAACTATCAGACTGCGTGGTCGGTAGTAGTGGCTTTCAGTAGGCCTTTAAAGTTTATGTTAACAAAAGTGGTCAACAATGCATCTGTATGTCAACTTAAGCGGTCACTTTTTAGTAATAAGAAGACTGTGGACCAAAACTTGATGAGTTGGCCAACATAAAGACGGGTTGTCGACTTCAGCAGGACCGACTGAAGGGGGTTCTGTTGTAAAAAAAAATCTATTTTAATTACGCTGCCGAATTCTTTCTGTCACAGGTGGGATACATGTCAGTGTAATCAATTGCGTGGATCAGGGGCCTCGTGTACTGTAACTGGAGCTGCATGGCGTTCCTACTGGAAATAGACGCACGTTCAAATCCAGAAAACTACATATGTCAGCACGCGCAAAGCCGAGCACATCATTTTTTTATATCGCAATCAACGTGGAATTCATCTCAGGAGTTGGCTAGACATGGCACGCCAAGACCACGCCCAGGTTACGTCTGCTTTTTAAATACGCAAATCCTATTGAAAGTAGCCATGTGCTTAAGCGCTGCACGTTGTGGCCAATCAAAATCCAGCTACAGTATTACTAGCGGGTTGAAATAGCTGTGTGTTGCGGGAAAAAATAAACGGTCGGGCATCAGGAAGAAGGTGTTGACGAAGAGGGATGTACATCGGAGAAAAAAACGAGTGTTAAGAAAGACATACCATATTTTTCGGACTATAAGTCGCAGTTTTTTTCATAGTTGGGTGCGACTTATACTCAGGAGCGACTTATGTGTGAAATTATTAACACAATACCGTAAAATATCAAATAATATTATTTAGCTCATTCACGTAAGAGACTAGACGTATAAGATTTCATGGGATTTAGCGATTAGGAGTGACAGATTGTTTGGTAAACGTATAGCATGTTCTATATGTTATAGTTATTTGAATGACTCTTACCATAATATGTTACGTTAACATACCAGGCACGTTCTCAGTTGGTTATTTATGCCTCATATAACGTACACTTATTCATCCTGTTGTTCACTATTGTTTGTTTATTTTAAATTGCCTTTCAAATGTCTATTCTTGGTGTTGGCTTTTATCAAATAAATTTCCCCCAAAAATGCAATTTATACTCCAGTGCGACTTATATATGTTTTTTTCCTTCTTTATTATGCATTTTCGGCCGGTGCGACTTATACTGCGGAGCGACTTATAGTCAGAAAAATACGGTAGTAACAGCAACTGGCTATAGCCAGGTGGTCCCTTCCTCCTCACCGCTTCTTATGTCCCACTCGAGGCACAGCGGACAAAACTATGTAATCTTGCAAACTTTTAAATGTAAACATGCCAGCATATCACAAATGATACAAAATACTTTGACTCTTGTTTGATTACTCAATTTATTACCACAACACAGGAGAGGTTATTGCGGTAGCAGCCCTATACGTGACATTTTCCTTAGTCTCCCGCTGCTGCTGTCTGCCTGACATGGCCAAGGAGTCGCAGGAACACGTTTTGACAGCAATAGATTAATATATGTCCTCATGTAGTGAGTCTTATTCCGCGTTGTGTAGTTTTTTAAATAAAAGATACTTCACCATGCCGTCGTTTCATTATTTATTGGTAACCTGTGTTGGAAATACGAAACACAGGTGTCAGCTTTCTGGCCGACTGATATCTGCTCCTTCCACTCAAAAGTCCGAAGGAAGAGAAGTAACAAACATTCATTCATATAAAAATAATAATAAATTAAATTACATTAACAAAAACGTTTTATCACAAAATAATAATAATGCACAAATCCACATACCTGTGTTGGAAATACAAAACACACACACACAGGTCTCAGCTTTCTGGCGGACTGATATCTGCTCCTGTGTGGTGTAAGTACCATGCATAAATGCGACCAAACAATTCACACAGTCGACGCTCTAATTCTAAATAAACGAAATTGTGCAGAAAAATTACTTAAAACAACACATCACTTATACCCACAACATTATTGGGTTAACTTTTAAAGTATCTAGGAATGTTTAGGAAGAATATTTACATTATGAAGAAACACGGAGCAGTGAAGAACTATTACCTTCCACTCAAAAGTCCGAAGGAAGAGGAAGTAAACAACCGAAAAAACAGCAAAGACACTTCCCGCACCGGACATCCTGTTCTTCATAAAATAAAAGCGATACTTCAAAATAAAATATAACACCCTGTCTAATTCATAATATAGCGCAACAACATCACACTATTACACTCACAAACATTAGTATGAATATAAAGCATAGAAAAGTGAATTTAGTGTCCTTGCCTCAATCTTTTTTACATTGTCAAAATCAAATGTTGGCATTGGTAAAGCCCGAACGACCACCCCTGTGTATCCACAGCCTGTAGAACTGCACGTACGTCAGCCATGAAGTTGGCGTGAGGCAGCACACATTTCCGCGTCAACATCAGTCTTGATACATCAGACATCTTTGCCGTGAAAAGGTGCATATGCCAGGTTTTTGTGCGTACTCATGCTTTTAATACACAAGGCCCCCAGGTCTGTAGAAACAGACATTGCTGCAAAATATCAATGTTGTCATTCTGATGTTGCAGTGTTGTAAGGTAAATGTGATTTATGGACTGCACTCAAGCAGGCATTATTGCACTTATCACAGAATATATTAGAAAATGTTTTTTATAGAGTAGTTTTAGAGCGACGATGGCAAACGTCTTGACATTATAACTATATTCCAACTGTTTTTCTGTGACTATTAAAATTCCTAAAACTTCTGCTTTGTTTGTATCAAGGATGCATGCCAAATGTGACAAACGTTTTGTTGAACTGTGGCATTTCCTCTTATGTCCAGGGCTTAAGCAAGAAGCTCGGGATTCCCTCCTCAATTCTGCAGGGCCTTTGGCTTTCCTACAGCACAGAGAGCTTGAATGAGGCACACTCATCCTTGCGAAACCTTTACACCCCAAACATTAAGGTAACACTGATATGTTTTGTGTGTGTGGTGTTCGTTACTAATCCGTTATAAGAGGTCAGAAGAAAACCGGAGCTAAATGTCAATCCAATGAATCCGCTCCAGACACCGGTACAGAGTTTACAAAAAAGACTATTTGGGACTCCGATGCCAGGAAAATGAAAGTTTACTCCACTTAGCTCTATCTTCTTGTCATGATCTGTGGTCTGGATTATGTTTTTGTTATTTTCTGTTTGTTTTGGACTACTTTAGTTCCTGTTTGCGCTCCCTTGTTTGTTTAGTTACCATGGCGACTTAATAGTTTCACCAGCCTCATGTGTTCGGGACACGCACCTGCTCTAATTAAGAGACTATTATTTAAGCCTGTCTTTGCCAGTTAGTCGGCCTGGCGACATTGCTCTTTTCATGCTCGTTTCATGCCATTGCTTCATTCATGCCGCAGTAAGTTTTGTTCGTTCTATGCCATAGTTTGGTTGGTTGTTTTCTATGTCCATAGTTCAGTCTAAGTCAGGGGTCGGGAACCTTTTTGGCTGAGAGAGCCATAAAAACCAAATATTTTAAAATGTACTTCTGTGAGAGCCATATAATATTTTTTAACACTGAATACAACTAAATGCGTGCATTTTTAAGTAGGACCAACATTTTTAGAGTATAATAAGTCTCTTATTCTTTTTTAATAACATTGTTATTCTGAAGCTAACCAATAATAAATAAAATACTTCTTACCATTAATGCGACTTTTTGAACAGGTGGGGTAGAAAAATGGATGGATGGATTAAAATGCATGAGAATGTTTTATATTTTGAACGTTATTTTTAAGCGGAATTATTCATTACTTGTCGTGTTAAGCAATGTCAGCTAAGATTTATCTGAGAGCCAGATGCAGTCATCAAAAGAGCCACATCTGGCTCGAGAGCCATAGGTTCCCTACCCCTGGTCTAAGTGTTAGCGTATGTTTCCTGCGTTAAGTTTTATGTTCCTTAGCCTCTCGTGCAATCGGCACGCTTTCCTTTTGTTTTAGTTCCTGTCTTTTGTCCTGTGTCGTTAGATTAATAATAAATATGTTCCTACCTGCTACCTTTGTCCGGAAAAGTCCGATTGCATCCCGGGAGAACAATCCTTGCAGTAAGTTGCGAAAAAACCCTCGTCGTGACACTTCTAAACAGGAATAATCTAAATTAAGTTTTTAAGCAACGCAAAACCCTACTGTAAGAAAACCGTGGAGCTCGGTTTCCAACTAACTCCAATCAACCAGAGCAGCTGCACCTGACATACTTAAGAGAAGCATTCTCTTAAAGAGACAGCGCATATGCTCATGTCCTAATTGTAGCAAAATAAACATAACATATAACTTACATATTTACATAACTTAAAAATTGACTTTTGACTTTGTTTTTAAAACAGGGACAGTACATATTGATGAACACAATTGTAAATATGCAAGATTGTTGTTGCCAGTGGCTAGTTTCCATATTTCGTCCACATAAGAACAATATTAATAGAAAAAAAATGAATCAATAAACCAAATTACTAATGACAGACCAGCAATTAAATGACCATAGAAAGTTAGATTTAGGTTTAGGAGTGCTAAAGTGCTTGAGAAGAGAATTCCACATTGCCCGTTACAAAGTGCTAATTCACTAGTTTGTAAAGTGCTGGGTTAAAATGCACATTGCCCTACTTTGCACACACGCACGTGTCCGTGCAGGTATTATTACACAGGTTAGCATACATAGTTGTGATTACGTACGCACTATTTCACAACATTTGCACACATAAAGTGTATATAAGCAGACGGGGTCAGAAGACTGGTTTATCACCGGCAACATCCCTCCTAAAACTGCCCATACATGAAAAAGACAGTTATCAATGGCATGATAGGATAATAAAACACATCTAGTGGATTTCAAGATTCATTATGAGTGCAGTTTTGATTTTCAACTAACCACAGTGTTAGATGCGTATTGAAATAGGGAAGAGTTTGTAAGTTTCGTACGTTACTTGGTATTGTGTTCCATAAGTGTGAAGCGCAATATGCAAAAAAACTGACTTCCCAAAAGCAATTGTTCTAAAGGGGACCAGATAGTCACCCTCCTGATTGAGTCGATCGATTTAAGTTTGTTAACATGAATTATTTTAGTGGAGGTGGATCTAGTCCATGGAGAATCTTGTACACTAAGGAACAGTGATGGGCAGTAATAAGCTACATGTAGCTAAGCTAAAAAGCTGAACTACATTTTCCAGTAGCTTAGCTAATTTTTTATTGAGTAGCTTTTCCTGTAACTTAGCTACTTTTAGACTAGTAGCTACAAGCTACAAAGAGAGGAAATGGACTGCAAATCCAGGGCAGAAAAAATATGGAGAAAATACAATGACTTGGATAAATGAGAACATCCATACATACGTAGAAATTCCGTGATTGGTTGTTTTTTGTACGATGAGCCATAGTTGGCTAAGGTTAGGGCCAAACATTACGGACTGGCAAGATAAAGAGGGTCATCGAAACTAGTAAGCAAAATCATAACTGACACAAATTCCATGTCACATGGGAACGATGGAGTATAAGTCGCATTTTTGGGGGACATTTATTTGATAAAACCCAACACCAAGAATAGACATTTGAAAGGCAATTTAAAATAAATAAAGAATAGTGAACAACAGGCTGAATAAGTGTACGTTATATGAGGCATAAATAACCAACTGAGAACGTGCCTGGTATGTTAACGTAACATATTATGGTAAGAGTCATTCAAATAACTATAACATATAGAACATGCTATACGTTTACCAAACAATCTGTCACTCCTAATCGCTAAATCCCATGAAATCTTGTACGTCTAGTCTCTTACGTGAATGAGCTAAATAATATTATTTGATATTTTACGGTTATGAGTTAATAATTTCACACATAAGTCGCTCCTGAGTATAAGTCGCACCCCCGGCCAAACTATGAAAAAAACTGCGACTTATAGTCCGAAAAATACGGTATTTGAAAATGGAATTCTCTCCCACAGATTACATTATTCGTTCAGTGATGAAGATGACGTGCTATATTTCTACTGCTATATTTATCACAAATATGTTTGTTGACAATTAAAAAAAAATGTATGTATTTCTATTTATTCTGATTTTAATCATGATCAATAAATTAAAGGCAAAAATTACAAAATCATTCCATGTTGTTGAAAAATTTCAAGTTCAAAGTATTAATTTCAGTATTTTCAGTATTTATGTGCAATATAGCCCAGCCCTAATAAAAACCTAACAATGGTGGATTGTCACCTGACTCCCCGCCTCTCCAGGTTAGCAGACTTCTGATTATGAGTGGTGCTGATGTGGATTATCGCAGTGGTGTCCTGAATAATGCTCCACTGCTGTGTGTCCACGCTCACCTGGGCCACAATGATGCTGTGGCACTCTTACTCGACCACGGAGCTCAGGTAAAAAGAGACACGTCATATTTGTATAGAACTGATTACAGCGTGGTGTGTTGGTTTGAAGCAATTGTGTGCTTTTAGGTGGATGCAAAGTCTCAGGATGGCTTGACTGCGATGGGATTTGCTGCTTCAGCTGGACACCTGGACGTTATCACCCTGCTGAGTCAGCACAAAGCCAAAGTAATTGCACACACATCTTTTAGGATAAAATCAACTGAAATATTGCAGTAACATCCGTCAACAGAGTTTCAAGAAGGCGACATAAAAACAAATGTGGTGCTTCTTGTGTGTTCAGGCGGGTCACGTGGACAGATCAGGTCGGTGCGTGTTGGTGCACGCAGCTCAGCGGGGCCACCTCCAGGTGCTACGCTTCCTGTTGAAGCTTGAGGACTGGAGCTGCACTTCCTGCTGTGGTCACAGGGGGGTGAGCAGGAGCCAGGCGGTGCAGCAGGCACTGATTGCAGCAGCCAGCATGGGCCATTCAGAGGTGCGCACATTGTACAATGGAGCCTGTTGACGTTAACACTAAGGGTGTAACGGTACACAAAAATTTCGGTTCGGTACGTACCTCGATTTAGAGGTCACGGTTCGGTTCATTTTCGGTACAGTAAGAAAAAAACAAAATATACATTTTCTGGTTATTTATTTACCAAAATTTGTAAACAATGGCTTTATCCTTTTAACATAACAATAACATACATATACACACAGGGTCCATTGCCAGGGTTAATGCAGTCAACATATATAAAATAAAAACTAAATAAGATAAGGCTCAGAATTGGTTTCTTCAACAAAACCTTTCTACATATAAAGTGCAACATTTCCACATATAAAGTGCAACATTAAACTGCTTCAAGTTGTTGCTCAGATTAAATAAAATGACAAAACTTTTCTTCTACATACAAAAAGTGCAACATTAAACAGTTTCAAGTCAACTCAGCCTCAGATTAACTTTTCTTTTTCCCCCCCAGCCTTTAACCCTGGTGACTTTCACTCAATCTTCATGTTTTTTGCCAGAAAAATCAGTTTATCCACATTGTCTGCAGAAAGAGCAGACCTGCTTGCAGTTAAAATGTCTCCAGCTGTGGAAAATACCCTTTCACTGGGCACGGAGGTAGCAGGTATGGCGAGGTAGTGCCTGGCTAACTTGGCAGTAAGAGGATATATGGGCTCATTGTTCTTCCACCATAGAAGTGGGTCAAAATCTAGTTTTTAATGCAATATGGTCTTAAATCTGCTGCTATAAAAACACCAACGGCATTTGTTATTGCTTTAGCCCTGCCTGACTCGCCGAGGAGAGGCTGCTTGAATGCGGTGGGAGCTGTGTTTGTTCGTCTTTCTCTTCGTTGAAGCGATGTTATCCATTGTTGTATCGCACCGCGAAACCGGAATGTTCCCAAACGTTAGATCTTAACGAGGTAGGACGATCTTCCAGCTCTGGATTTTGCATGTAGTAGTAGCCCGGTCGCTGCTAGCATGCCGTGTGTTGTGCCTCAGTGTGCATTGTTTACACAACGTGCGGTACGCTACTTAATATGTCCGTGTGGAAACTCGTTCGGTACACTTCCGAACCGAACCGAACCAAATCCCCCGTTCCGAAACGGTTCAATACAAATACACGTACCGTTGCACCCTTAGTTAACACTCAACAGTAGTTATGTTGCTGTTGTCGCTTACCATTGCTTATTGATAATGATAAAGTTAACAATAGTACAACACGTAAAAGGAATAATAAATAATAAAACATGATGAGTTGTTGGACGGACTGGTAGTTGACATAAGTGGGTTCCGCTGTAGTATTACACATTATTTCTGTACTGTTATAACATAACGATCACCACCTGGTGGTGAGTTGGCTGCGATGGTGGGGGAGGATGCCGGACAGACCTGGCAGGCCCAAACGCATTGTGAAGGTTTGCTGGGAACGTCTGGCAGAGTCTCCTGTCAGAGAGAGTTTCAATTCCCACCTCCGGAAGAACTTTGAACATGTCACGAGGGAGGTGCTGGACATTGAGTCCTAGAGGACCATGTTCCGCACCTCTATTGTCGAGGCGGCTGATTGGAGCTGTGGCCACAAGGTAGTTGGTGCCTGTCGTGGCGGCAATCCTAGAACCCGTTGGTGGACACCGGCGGTGAGGGATGCCGTCAAGCTGAAGAAGGAGTCCTATCGGGTTCTTTTGGCTCATAGGACTCCTGAGGCAGCGGACAGGTACCGACGGGCCAAGCGGTGTGCGGCTTCAGCGGTCACGGAGGCAAAAACTCGGACATGGGAGGAGTTCGGGGAAGCCATGGAAAACGACTTCCGGATGGCTTCGAAGCGATTCTGGACCACCATCCGCCGCCTCAGGAAGGGGAAGCAGTGCACTATCAACACCATGTATGGTAAGGATGGTGTTCTGCTGACCTCGACTGCGGATGTTGTGGATCGGTGGAGGGAATACTTCGAAGACCTCCTCAATCCCACCAACACGTCTTCCTATGAGGAAGCAGTGCCTGGGGAATCTGTGGTGGGCTCTCCTATTTCTGGGGCTGAAGTTGCTGAGGTAGTTAAAAATCTCCTCGGTGGCAAGGCCCCGGGGGTGGATGAGATCCGCCCGGAGTTCCTTAAGGCTCTGGATGCTGTGGGGCTGTCTTGGTTGACAAGACTCTGCAGCATCGCGTGGACATCGGGGGCGGTACCTCTGGATTGGCAGACCGGGGTGGTGGTTCCTCTCTTTAAGAAGGGGAACCGGAGGGTGTGTTCTAACTATCGTGGGATCACACTCCTCAGCCTTCCCGGTAAGGTCTATTCAGGTGTGCTGGAGAGGAGGCTACGCCGGATAGTCAAACCTCGGATTCAGGAGGAACAGTGTGGTTTTCGTCCTGGTCGTGGAACTGTGGACCAGCTCTATACTCTCGGCAGGGTCCTTGAGGGTGCATGGGAGTTTGCCCAACCAGTCTACATGTGTTTTGTGGACTTGGAGAAGGCATTCGACCGTGTTCCTCGGGAAGTCCTGTGGGGAGTGCTCAGAGAGTATGGGGTATCGGACTGCCTGATTGTGGCGGTCCGCTCCCTGTATGATCAGTGTCAGAGCTTGGTCCGCATTGCCGGCAGTAAGTCGGACACGTTTCCAGTGAGGGTTGGACTCCGCCAAGGCTGCCCTTTGTCACCGATTCTGTTCATAACTTTTATGGACAGAATTTGTAGGCGCAGTCAAGGCGTTGAGGGGATCCGGTTTGGTGGCTGCAGGATTAGGTCTCTGCTTTTTGCAGATGATGTGGTCCTGATGGCTTCATCTGGTCAGGATCTTCAGCTCTCACTGGATCGGTTCGCAGCTGAGTGTGAAGCGACTGGGATGAGAATCAGCACCTCCAAGTCCGAGTCCATGGTTCTCGCCCGGAAAAGGGTGGAGTGCCATCTCCGGGTTGGGGAGGAGATCTTGCCCCAAGTGGAGGAGTTCAATTACCTCGGAGTCTTGTTCACGAGTGAGGGAAGAGTGGATCGTGAGATCGACAGGCGGATCGGTGCGGCGTCTTCAGTAATGCGGACGCTGTATCGGTCTGTTGTGGTGAAGAAGGAGCTGAGCCGCAAGGCAAAGCTCTCAATCTACCGGTCGATCTACGTTCCCATCATCACCTATGGTCATGAGCTTTGGGTTATGACCGAAAGGACAAGATCACGGGTACAAGCGGCCGAAATGAGTTTCCTCCGCCGGGTGGCGGGGCTCTCCCTTAGAGATAGGGTGAGAAGCTCTGTCATCCGGGAGGAGCTCAAAGTAAAGCCACTGCTCCTCCACATCGAGAGGAGCCAGATGAGGTGGTTCGGGCATCTGGTCAGGATGCCACCCGAACGCCTCCCTAGGGAGGTGTTTAGGGCACGTCCGACCGGTAAGAGGCCACGGGGAAGACCCAGGACACGTTGGGAAGACTATGTCTCCCGGTTGGCCTGGGAACGCCTTGGGATCCCCCGGGAAGAGCTGGACGAAGTGGCTGGGGAGAGGGAAGTCTGGGCTTCCCTGCTTAGGCTGCTGCCCCCGCGACCCGACCTCGGATAAGCGGAGGAAGATGGATGGATGGATGGATGTTATAACATTATTGTCCGTTTTGGTTCATTACTTTGGTCCTGTCAGTAGTCTAAATACTGGTTTATTCAAGTTTAGTAGAACAAATATTGTTTTACTGGTACATACTGATAACGGTGTATGTGTTCTGTGAGTAGATCGTGTCTCATCTCCTGGATCCTCCAGATGGAGATGATAAAGAGGAGGAAAGACCTGAAATCAACACGCCTGACAGTCTGTGGGGAGAGACAGGTATTTAAAAACACTGAAGTGCAATGCAAATAAGAAGCGTGAAAAGCGCAGACCTCTGCCAGGCCCTATTTCTCAATAGTAATCCTATCACTTCTTCCTTATCCCATTTCTGATATTTCCTGAAAGTTTGATTGAAATGTGTCCATAACTTTTTGAGCTATCTAAAGAGCAGGCCTGGGCAATTATTTTGACTCGGGGGGGCCAAATTTAGAGGAAAAAAATGTGTCTGGGGGCCGGTATTATTTTTAGGAACACTAATACAAAACCTCTCAACAATGTCTGATTGAATGCCAAAAACGTTATGACAGACCACCTTAAAAAACGGAATGTAATTTCACATATTTTTACTGAATGAGACACCCAGAATGTACATGGAAACTAAAGAATGTGGGATTTACAATATTAACTATTAACGATAAAACACTAAATATTGACATTTGGACGTCACATCATCTCTCCATCCACATATTTTACAATCAATACAAATGCAACAAAGACAGCAAAATATGAACGCCAAGAGTAAAAAAAACAAAAAAAACACCTACAATCTGATATAAGTGATATATCACCAAGCTTTGTTGTAAAAATCTCCTACCGCGTCTGTTCCTGACACCCACATTTCAGGCTCTGGAAACACTCTGTGGAAACGTTCCCCACCCACACTGCTTGGTACCTCGTCTGAGCTGCTGTGACTTACATTACCATAGTAACTAATTAGATGACCATAGTAACTAATTATATGACCATAGTAACTAATTAGATGACCATAGTAACTAGTACATCATGCAAAAGCACAGATTCTAACCATTGAAAGACTTAGTATAGTTGAAGACTTACGTCAAGACAAAAAATCAGTGCACATCATAATGGCAGCTACACTTTCCAGCTTAAAGATCTAAAAAAAATTATTTGAGAATGTCCGGCGGGCCAGATTGAAAAGCTTAACGGGCCGCATGTGTCCCCCGGGCCTTAGTTTGCCCAGGTCTGCTATATAGGATGAAAGTGAAGCCTCTTGTCAGTCTTTAATTGTGTCTGTGGATGGAGGCTGGTCCGCCCACATACAAACACATTTGAGTAGAGGCTCGTAATTTAAACGGAAGGTGACGTAGTAGCTATTATCCGGATCAGCCCTAAAATGTACTGATTAGATGATGTAATGATGAAAACATGTCACTGATGTAGTGATTGTTCTAGGGATGTAACAATAAACAGTATTAATGTCAAACCGCAGTAAAATGCTAGACGGTTAGTATTACCGTATTTTTCGGATTATAAATCGCTCCGGAATATAAATCGCACCGGCCGAAAATTCATAATGAAGAAGGAAAAAAACATATATAAGTCGCACTAGAGTATAAGTCGCATTTTGGGGGGAAATGTATTTAATATAATCCAACACCAAGAATAGACATTTGAAAGGCAATTTAAAATAAATAAAGAATAGTGAACAACAGGCTGAATAAGTTATGAGGCATAAATAACCAACTGAGAACGTGCCTGGTATGTTAACGTAACATATTATGGTAAGAGTCATTCAAATAACTATAACATATAGAACATTTACCAAACAATCTGACATATTTCACTTCTTCCAGCTTGTAACCTGCAGTATATGATTTCCTTTTCAGTGCCATTTTTGTTCAGCCCTTCTCAGTTTTTATAAGTTACCGCCAATGTTGAAATGATCCATTTTCATAGGTACGGAAGTAGTAGCAGGTAGCATCTTTTTTTTCACAATGCACTTCTGCCATGACCCGCCCCCGCCAAATTTTTATTGGTTGACGTGTGTGTGTGTGACAATTGCTGATATACGCCTAGTCTCTTACGTGAATGAGATAAATAATATTTGATATTTTACGGTAATGTGTTAATAATTTCACACACAAGTCGCTCCAGAGTATAAATCGCACCCCCGGCCAAACTATGAAAAAAACTGTGATTTATAATCCGAAAAATACGGTACTGTCTGAACAAATAAGATAGTTTATAACTTACAGGCTGTGTGCTCTCTTAAAACCGAGTGATTGATCTATATCGGGTGAATATGCCACAAACAAGAAGTGAACTCGTGTGACGTCACATAAACCAGAAGTAAAGCTTACCTTTTAAATGTTCTTGTAGTCAGACCATATTTTCGGTATATTGGATGGAATTTTTACCTGACCTGTTTCGACTGTAATCTGCAGTCACCTGACCACTGTGACGTGTTGCCTATCAGCTGTTTTTAATATACTGAAAAGATTGTCTGACTACAAGAACATTTGAAAAGTATATGACTAAGACGACATAATGAACCTTTTTGAGTGGAAGTAAAGCACACACACACCCGCTATGCCTTTTTCTTTAAAAAAAAACAAACACTCTGAAACCATGTATCCACACTACAAAATAATAAAACTATACATGATTCTTGCTGATATTGTATCAGATCAATATTGGTATCAGCCAATACTCAAGGCTCCAATATCAGTGAAAAAGTTGTATCGGGACACCCCTAATCAAAAATATTGATACTTTTCTCTGTCCTTATTTTATTGTTTGACTTTTTCTCATCCATGTTTCTTTTTATGTACTCTAAATTGTACAGACACACTGCAAAAACTGAAATCTAAGTAACATTAAATATCTCAAATAAGGGTGATATTTGCTTATTTTCTGTCTGATAAGATCATTCTTCTCACTAAGCAGATTTTATGTAAGAGTGTTTTACTTGTTTTAAGTGTTTTGGTCCTAAATGATCTCCGTAAGATTATACAGCTTGTTGCTGAGATTTGATGACCTATATTGAGTAAAACATGCTTGAAACTAGAATATCAACTGTTGCAAAGCTGTGTCATCAACACTCACAAGTATAAAACTACTTTTTTAAAGTAATCATTTCTTAATACAAGCATGAAAAAAAAATCATGATGCCGAGCGCATATCATTATGTCAAGATAATGGCACTAGCATTTACTTATTTAAGAATATTTTTTAACATATTGAGCAAAAAGGTCAAAAAAAATGTTTTCTACCAAGAAAAGTGCACTTGTTATTGGTGAGAATATACTTATTTTAAGGTATTTTTGGGTTCATTGAGGTTATCTAATTTGACTTGTTTTGGAAAGTCTTGACAAGCCAAATTTTCTTGTTCTATTGGCAGATAATTTTGCTTAGTTCAAGTAAAATACCCCTAATTTTTGTATTTTTTGTTGTTGTTTTTGAACACTGACTTTTTGCAGTGCAGGTGTAGGGCTGCTCGATTAATCGAAACCGAATCGACATTGAGGTTTTAATTAGTGCAGTGAATAACAGCAAGAAGCTGAGTTTTTTTTTAATTTCTCCACCGTCACCGGCATTTTCCGCCAATCAGAATTGTTGCGCCTCGCGCTTGTTTGTCTCTGGCTTCGAACAGGAAGAAAGACGTCTCACTTCGTGCAACGCTCTCAGCACCTCTTTTCATTCATTAACAATCTTTGTCTCGGCGCCGCCTCCAACACACACACAGTACAGAGAGCCTCTCAACTCGCCAGTGAGAAGTGCCGCTATGTAACACAAATTAGGAAGAAAAAAAACAGATTAAAAAGCCAATTGTCCCATTGGGGGAATATTTCATCTTCAAATCAGATGAGCCCATCAACACGGACAAACGAGCGAAAATGTCGTTGTGATCACGTGACAACGATACACAAAAAGACAACGTTCGACCTCATTTTTCCAACTGGGAAAAAAAAAGATGCACTTTAAGATGTTCAATATCTATTTAGGTTACATTTTTGCTTACAGGAATGAGTTTTTATTTTATTTAGGACAGGGGTGTCCAAAGTGCGGCCCGGGGGCCATTTGCGGCCCGCAGCTAATTGTTTACCGGCCCGCCACACATTCTGGAAATACTGTTGTAAAAATAAAAAAGAACATTAAAAAAAGTGGAATGAGGTGAAATCTAACGAGAAAAAGTTGCAATGTTGACACAAAAGCTGCCATGCAGGCTGTTTTTTTCTTTTCTTTTGTCTTTCTTCATTTTTCTTTTTTTGCCATTGCTCAAAAAAAAAAAAAATAATGAAAAAAAATCCATGTTATAATGAATTATTTTCAGGGCTCCAATTACTTCGAATATTGCACTTTAAAAGGTTTTATGTGGTAAATATTGCATATATTGTGTAGTAGCCATATAATAACATCAAAGTTTTCTTTGACAAAAGCGCATAAAACAAACAAAATAATAGTTCCAGCATAAAATCGACAGATATATCTGAAGTTGATCTCGTGACTTAAGTGTTGAAAGTAAAAGAAAAACCTAATAAAAATGTATCACTTTATGAGTGGGGCACCTTTTGGATCCCAAATATATTTAGTGATTTTTTATTTATCTTTTCACTGTGATTACTCAAAAATATGAAAGAATTTAAATCAATGGTGTCCTGCATTATTGATCTTTTAGGGCTCTAATTACTAAATACTGCATATTTCAGTTTTACTATAAAAAAAACTAAGTTGTTTTTGACAGAAAAGCCATAAAACATTTTTTTTAATTTGTATTACTTTATACCAACTTGAAGTTGATATAGAGATGTACTGTAAGCGTTAAATAATTTAAAAAAAATAATAATCTGACTTATTTTTAAAATTTTAATGACTGAGACCCTTTATGGTCCCCGGGACCCCTAAAGGTAAAATAAATAAAAAATGCATATATTTTGTTATGGTTTGAAAATGAAAAATATCAAAATGGCCCCCACATGCTTTAATTTTTCCGTGTGCGGCCCTCAGTGGAAAAAGTTTGGACACCCCTGATTTAGGACAACAAAGTTATTTATCTTCCAATTACAGTACAATGATAAAGAATTCTACAGTAATGAGAAATACAAGTTTACATCATTTTAAATGGTTATTTGCAGTATTATTATATAATATGGTTACACATACTGTGTAGTTTTACGGACTACCGTATTTTTCGGACTATAAGTCGCAGTTTTTTTCATAGTTTGACTTATACTCAGGAGCGACTTATGTGTGAAATTATTAACACATTAGCGTAAAATATCAAATAATATTATTTAGCTCATTCACGTAAGAGACTAGATGTATAAGATTTCATGGGATTTAGCGATTAGGAGTGACAGATTGTTTGGTAAACGTATACCATGTTCTATATGTTATAGTTATTTGAATGACTCTTACCATAATATGTTACGTTAACATACCAGGCACGTTCTCAGTTGGTTATTTATGCCTCATATAACGTACACTTATTCAGCCTGTTGTTCACTATTCTTTATTTATTTTAAATTGCCTTTCAAATGTCTATTCTTGGTGTTGGCTTTTATCAAATACATTTCCCCAAAAAATGCGACTTATACTCCAGTGCGACTTATATATGTTTTTTTCCTTCTTTATTATGCATTTTCGGCCGGTGCGACTTATACTCCGGAGCGACTTATACTCCGAAAAATACGGTATTTCTCCAGTAAAGAGCATGATGTAGACAAAAGCTCTGAGTCCGTCTGCATAAATCCAAATATTTTTTAAAGTAAATTATTGCATATTTTTATAAAGTGTGGCACCTTGAGACAAGAATACATTGATTGACATTCTGAAAGTAGCATGTTTTCATTCACTTGTTATTTTTGCAGTTTTATGCATTTCTATTGATAAAATATAAAAATCGCCATCGCAATTTTGGAGAGAAAAATCACAGTTAGGTTTCTTCTCCAAATCGTGCAGCCTGAGACAGGTTCATGATCAGACTGATGTCATCAATCAACAGGCCACCCATGTTGTCATTAAAACCATTAGTGTATATATTGCACATCACTGACCTCTACTGGAAGAAGTGTGCATTGCAGTGCAATCATTACAACATCCATCCATCCATCCACCCACCCATTTCTATCGCTTGTCCCTCAATTCTCAATCAGAAAGTTTAATCATTTGATAGTGATTATTGTTGATGATTTTATAATTGATATGATTCAGATTACGACATAATGCTTGTTTGTATATGCACTCTAGGTGTAACATGTCTGCGATGCAAGTTAAACTTTTGCATATGATACATTTAATTTGACTATAATGTATTTAATTTTGTGTTTGAAACCTTTAATATAATAAGTTAAATATATACTGTATTCATACACGCCTCAAACATAATGTAACCATTTCCTTTATTAACAAATATGACGTTTTCTACACTTTCTTATTGTTCATTCCCTATACTGCTTCTTCCTACACCTTCTGGACTTCAAATATACATGTAATTGTTGATTGTGCTTGTTGATTTTTATTACGATCCAAATAAAATGTATATATCCCTATAAACACTGCAAAAAGTCAGTGTTCCAAAACAAGAAAAAACAAAACAAAAATTAGGGGTATTTTATTTGAACTAAGCAAAATTATCTGCCAACAGAACAAGAAAATTTGGCTTGTCAAGACTTTCCAAAACAAGTAAAATTAGCTAACTTCAATGAACCCAAGAATACCTTCAAATAAGTATATTCTCACTAATAACAAGTGCACTTTTCTTGGTAGAAAAAAAAATATGAGACCTTTTTGCTCAATATGTTGAAAAATATTCTTAAATGAAGTAAATGCTAGTGCCATTATCTTGACATAATGATATGCGCTCGGCATTACATTTCTTGAAACCATCAAATTTATACTAAAAACTAATTTATTGTTCTTAATGGAAAGGCAACAAGGCAACCGCTTGTTACTCTCGGGGTCTCCTAGCCGCTCAGGCAAATCACATGGTCTAAAAATGCATTTTTCCATGGATAACATGACATTATTGCGCCAAGTGCGTGCTCTTTTAGTCAATTAGTGCACATATATACAGCCTGGCCCCCGGCCAAAAAATTTTTAATTGTGATTTTGAAGAATTTATCTGAATGTGCATGAACTATTTCTGTTCAAAATTGTTAGAAATGTCACATGTTAAATGTTTAAATATTAACTGTCAGTTTACTGTACCGTGCCAACTGTACTACTATATGAGTACCTATTTTCTATTGTTTCATTGAAAATAAAACAGCAAAGTTATCTGTTTTAATTATGAGACACAATTGTGTCAAAGTCATGATTTTTTTTTTCATGCTTGAAATAAGAAATTATTACTTTAAAAAAGTAGTTTTATACTTGTGAGTGTTACAGACACAGCTTTGCAACAGTTGATATTCTAGTTTCAAGCATGTTATACTCAATATAGGTCATCAAATCTCAGCAACAAGCTGTAATATCTTACTGAGATCATTTAGGCCCAAAACCCTTAAAACAAGTAAAACACTCTAACATAAAATCTGCTTAGTGAGAAGAATTATCTTATTAGACAGAAAATAAGCAAATATCACCCTTATTTGAGATATTTAATCTTACTTAGTGTTCAGTTTTTGCAGTAAACTCCCATAAAAATGTTCTCACCGCCAAACAAAAATAAGTTTTCCACGTCTGCTATAAGTGTGCATGTAAGTTTTTCTCCTACATGACTTGCTTGTCATTGTCTTGTCTCTTTCAGCCTTGACAGCCGCAGCAGGAGGAGGCAGGTTGTCAGTCTGCACGCGGCTGCTGGATCAAGGTGCTGCTCTGCAGCAAAGCAGCAGGCGGGGGGTCGTGCCACTCTTTTGTGCAGTGCGGGGTGGCCACTGGCAGGTCTTGTGGAACCACAGAAGCATAAAGTGAAACCCGTTCATGTCGACAACACGTCCAAGTCCCAGTGTTCTTAGTATTATTGAACAGTGTTTGCTTATGCGGACACCAAATTTAAGTAATTTCTATGAAAAATTGGTTCCGTTTATGTCAACATGTGTTATACTATTGTTCCCGTCGTCATTAACTAGTGATGGGTCAAACGATACTAAAGCATCAAAGCCTTATCGAACACAAGGAGTGATACGAAGTCGCTTGACGTGTGTGTCACTTTAAGAC
The DNA here is from genome assembly GCF_033978785.1 of Entelurus aequoreus. Taxonomy (NCBI): domain Eukaryota; kingdom Metazoa; phylum Chordata; class Actinopteri; order Syngnathiformes; family Syngnathidae; genus Entelurus; species Entelurus aequoreus. Next base: position 33,523,641 of record NC_084755.1, read on the forward strand.
AGGCCTGGGCAATTATTTTGACCTGGGGGCCACATTTAGAGAAAAAAATGTGTCTGGGGGCCGGTATATCTATCTATGTACACTACCGTTCAAAAGTTTGAGGTCACATTGAAATGTCCTTATTTTTTAAGGAAAATCACTGTACTTTTCAATGAAGATAACTTTAAACTAGTCTTAACTTTAAAGAAATACACTCTATACATTGCTAATGTGGTAAATGACTATTCTAGCTGCAAATGTCTGGTTTTGGTGCAATATCTACATAGGTGTATAGAGGCCCATTTCCAGCAACTATCACTCCAGTGTTCTAATGGTACAATGTGTTTGCTCATTGGCTCAGAAGGCTAATTGATGATTAGAAAACCCTTGTGCAATCATGTTCACACATCTGAAAACAGTTTAGCTCGTTACAGAAGCTACAAAACTGACCTTCCTTTGAGCAGATTGAGTTTCTGGAGCATCACATTTGTGGGGTCAATTAAACGCTCAAAATGGCCAGAAAAAGACAACTTTCATCTGAAACTCGACAGTCTATTCTTCTTCTTAGAAATTAAGGCTATTCCACAAAATTGTTTGGGTGACCCCAAACTTTTGAACGGTAGTGTATATACATATATAAATATACGCACGCACACACACACCCACGCACACACATATATAAGCTGTGACAATCTGCTGTACAATGTGTGTGTTTGGGTCCTATTTTTAGGAACACTAATACAAAACCTCACAATAATGTCTGATTGAATGCTAAAAACGTTATGACAGACCCCCTTAAAAATGGAATGGCATTTTGAATGTTTTACTGAATGAGACACCCAGAATGTACATGAATATAAAGAATGTGGGATTTACGATATTACCTATGAAGGATAAAACACTGAATATTGACAACATATGAACGTCACACCCCCTCTCCATCCACATATTTTACAATCAAGCGAAACACAACAAAAATGCAACAAACAGCGAAATATGAATGCGAAGGGTAAAAAAAACAAAAAACTACAATCTGACATAATATCACTTTTTTTGTGGAACTTTGTTGTTAAAATCTAATTTCAGGCTCTGAAAACACTCTGTGGAAACGCTCCCCACCCACAATGCTTGGTGCCTCGTCTGAGCTGCTGTGACTTAACTAGATTACCATAGTAACTAGTATATCATTCAAAAGAGCAGATTCTAACCATTTCAGTGCTTAGTATAGTTGAAGACTTCCGGTCATTAGAAAACATCACTGCACATCATAATGGCAGCTACACTTTCCATCTTAAAGATCTAAAAAAATTATTTGGGAATGTCCGGCGGGCCAGATTGAAAAGCTTAACGGGCCGCATGTGGCCCCCGGGCCTTAAATTGCCCAGGTCTGGTTTAAGAGGAAAACACAGCTGCCGAGTCATTTACCAAACACTGTTTATCAGGAAGCACTTCTTTGGCTCATGTGTGACAGCTCGTACTAAATTAAGTCGGGAGGACGTAGCGTGCCGCGTTTGACGTCGGTTTTCGTCACCATCATTGATTTGAATGGAAATTAGAAAAAAAATTAAACCATAGAAATATTCCGAAGTGTGTGATCATTTTTATCTTATAGCGCCAAACCAGGTGAATATAATTTCTCGTTTACTAGTTGGCTTAATTACTAAATTTGTGTATTTCATATACATTTCTGTACAACTATTGTTTAAAAAAATTAAAAAACTATTACTAAGTACCGTATTTTTCGGAGTATAAGTCGCACCGGCCGAAAATGCATAATAAAGAAGAAAAAAAACATATATAAGTCGCACTGGAGTATAAGTTGCATTTTTTGGGGAAATGTATTTGATAAAAGCCAACACCAAGAATAGACATTTGAAAGGCAATTTAAAATAAATAAAGAATAGTGAACAACAGGCTGAATAAGTGTACGTTATATGAGGCATAAATAACCAACTGAGAACGTGCCTGGTATGTTAACGTAACATATTATGGTAAGAGTCATTCAAATAACTATAACATATAGAACATGCTATACGTTTACCAAACAATCTGTCACTCCTAATCGCTAAATCCCATGAAATCTTATACGTCTAGTCTCTTACGTGAATGAGCTAAATAATATTATTAGATATTTTACGGAAATGTGTTAATAATTTCACACATAAGTCGCTCCTGAGTATAAGTCGCACCCCCGGCCAAACTGAAAAAAACTGCGATTTATAGTCCGAAAAATACGGTATTAATAATATTTGTAGGTCAAATACAGTGACTTTTTTTATTAAAGCAGTTAGCGAATGACCATTATAAAACACCTATAATCACTGCAGGGACACTACAGCTAGTGAGTGTGCCATACACTCACTGAGGCGTCATTCACACATCACTAGTAAAAACAAACAAAGCTTCAACATCAGGACCAGCAATTTTCACCACTGAAAGAAGGTGATCAAAAATTGTCTGCGGAAAAAGTTACGTGTAAATTTGCAAGCAGGGGCTATTAGGGCTGTGCATCTTTGGGCACCACATGATTCGATTCTTGGGGGTAACTATTCAATTCAGAATTGGTTCTCGATTCAAAATCAATACTTATTTAATAACATTGGATGACTAACTATGATTACCTACATTCCTCCATAAAATAAACAGTTCTGTTCTATTTCTATATTACATGAAAAAAAACTGTTTTTATTTAATAAAATTCGACCCAAACATTTAATAAAGTCAAATACAAATAAGGCAACAATAGAAGTGTCCTACATTTCGCTTTTGTAAAGTAAATCTGTACATAAACAATATGATTTGCCTAAATGGCTGGACAGGACAGTTTTAAAAAAGAAGAAAACAATCATTTACAAATAAGAATCACGATTAATTCGAAAATAAATAAAACATTTCACTCCCTAGTGCCTATTTTGGGTCATGTCGTTTGTGCATACTTAAACGGGTTCCACTGCACATTTTCATCAGTTGTGTTCTGTGTTATTTACCTGCCTTCTCTGTAATTGTCTCAGGTGGTGGAGCTGTTACTAAGTCACGGGGCTGAGGTCAACATGATGGACCAGCAGGGTCGAACCGCCTTGATGACAGCCGCATCAGAGGGTCACATGACTACGGCCAAATTGCTGCTGGATCATGGTAACTAAAGCCCGAGAATGACGACTTTTTGTCTCGCACAACGAGCCGTGGTGCATAGACTTATGTTTTTGCAGGGGCCTCTCTGGATCTGGCCGACAGGGAAGGTTTAACGGCGCTGAGTTGGGCCTGTCTGAAAGGTCAGCTCCAATTGGTCAGAGAGCTGGTGGCGAGAGGTGCAACCACCACACACACCGACCGCAGCGGTCGAACACCTCTGGACCTGGCTGCCTTCCGTGGCGACCCCGAAGTGGTCGGTAAAACAGACCAATTGTCTTTGGTCGTCAATCCAACATGCTCAAGGTTCCCCTCTGCTTGCGCCGTCTGTCAGGTGCAGCACCTGGTGGATCACGGAGCGTCCGTGGAGCACGCCGATTCCAGTGGGATGCGTCCTCTGGACCGAGCGGTCGGCTGCAGGAACACTTCAGCGGTTATCGCTCTGCTCAAAAAGGGGGCCAAGATAGGTAGAAAATCATTAAGTGAAATGTTATAGAATAGAATAGAATATATCTTTATTGTCATTGTACATTGTACTATGAAATTGTAAGCAAAAACTAATTTAGTGCACATTCATAACACATAAGAACATAGATAAATAGATAAAAGTACATAAAATACATAAAAATAGCAAGCACACAGCTCACATGCACAGTCATTCTTGTCGTCTTGTGTTCAGCAACACTATTGCTCTCGGGTAAAAAGGGTTCTTAAAGGCCTACTGAAATGAATTTTTTTTATTTAAACGGGAATAGCATATCCATTCTATGTGTCATACTTGATCATTTCGCGATATTGCCATATTTTTGCTGAAAGGATTTAGTAGAGAAAATCGACGATAAAGTTCGCAACTTTTGCTCGCTAATAAAAAAAAACCTTGCCCCTACCGGAAGTAGCCTGACGTCACAAGCGGTAGTGCTGCTCACAATTCCCCGTTGTTTACAATGGAGCGAGCGATATTCGGAGCGAGAAAGCGACGATTACCCCATTAATTTGAGCAAGGATGAAAGATTCGTGGATGAGGAACATTAGAGTGACGGACTAGAATGCAGTTCAAGAGATATCTTTTTTCGCTCTGACCGTAACTTAAGTACAAGCTGGCTCATTGGAATCCACACTCTCTCTTTTTTCTATTGTGGATCACGGATTTGTATTTTAAACCACCTCGGATACTATATCCTCTTGAAAATGAGAGTCGAGAAGGCGAAATGGACATTCACAGTGACTTTTATCTCCACAACAATACATCGACGAAGCTCTTTAGCATGAGCTAACGTGATAGCATCGGTCTCAAATGCAGATAGAAACAAAATAAATAAATCCCTGACTGGAAGGATAGACAGAAGATCAACAATACTACTATCAGGAGACACCGAACCAAACACTGGACATGTAAATACACGGTTAATGCTGTGCCGCCTGTCGAAGCCTGGCAATGCTGTTGCTAACGACGCTAACTTAGCAACGGGAACTCGTCAGAGCTATGCTAAAAACATTAGCGCTCCACCTATGCCAGCCAGCCCTCATCTGCTCATCAACACACGGCCGTGCTCACCTGCGTTCCAGCGATCGCCGATGCGGTCGGCGGCCCGGAGACGTAGGAAGTCAAGGTGAGGTCGCCGGCGCTAGCTCTGCTATCCAACAAAGTCCTCCTTGTTGTGTTGCTACAGCCAGCTGCTAATACACCGATCCCACCTACAACGTTCTTCTTTGCAGCCTCCATTGTTCATTAAACAAATTGCAAAAGATTCACCAACACAGATGTCCAGAATACTGTGGAATTTTGTTGAAGAAAACAGAGTGTCCAATAGGGTCCAAACACTTCCGTGGACCTCGCGACGTCACGCGCATACGTCATCCTCCAAAGAAGTTTTGAACCGGAAGTTCCCCGGGAAATTTAAAATTGCACTTTATAAGTTAACCCGGCCGTATTGGCATGTGTTGCAATGTTAAGATTTCATCATTGATATATAAACTATCAGACTGCGTGGTCGGTAGTAGTGGCTTTCAGTAGGCCTTTAAGTCTGTTTGTCCGGCATTTTATTGTCCTGTATCTACTGCCCGAGGGCAGCAGTTCAAAAAGTTTTATGTCCAGGGTGAGATGGGTCCCTCATGATGTTTTGGGCCTTTTTAAGGCACCTGGTACTGTACAGTTCATCTAGGGAGGGGAGAGAGCAGCCAGTGATCTTCATGGCAGTTTTTATGACCCTCCGAAGTGCGTTTCTCTTTGCCGCCGTGCAGCTGGCATACCATGCACACATGCAGTATGTCAGCACACTCTCTACTGAGCAGCGATAGAAGGACACAAGCAGTTTTTGTGACAGGTTGTTCTTTTTGAGGAGTCTCAGAAAGTAAAGTCTCTGCTGTACCTTTTTGATGGTCACTGAGGTCTTCCTCGATCTGGATCCCCAGGAACCTGAAGTTAGAGACCCTTTCCACATAGTCCCCATTGATGTACAGTGGTTGGATGTTTATTGTTTTTTTCTTCCGTGAATCCATGATCAGCTCCTTCGTCTTGGTGGTGTTAAAGGCCTACTTAAACCCACTACTAGCGACCACGCAGTCTGATAGTTTATATATCAATGATGAAATCTTAACATTGCAACACATGCCAATACGGCCGGGTTAACTTATAAAGTGCAATTTTAAATTTCCCGCGAAACTTCCGGTTGAAAACGTCTATGTATGATGACGTTTGCGCGTGACGTCAATGGTAAAAACGGAAGTATTCGGACACATTGTATCTCAATACAAACAGCTCTGTTTTCATCGCAAAATTCCACAGTATTCTGGACATCTGTGTTGGTGAATCTTTTGCAATTTGTTTAATGAACAATGGAGACTGCAAAGAAGAAAGCTGTAGGTGGGATCGGTGTATTAGCGGCTGGCTGCAGCAACACAACCAGGAGGACTTTGAGGATACTAGATGCGCTATCCGACGCTAGCCACCGACCGCATCGATGATCGGGTGAAGTCCTTCGTCGCGCCGTCGATCGCTGGAACGCAGGTGAGCACGGGTGTTGATGAGCAGATGAGGGCTGGCGTAGGTGGAGAGATAATGTTTTTATCATAGCTCTGACGAGGTCCCGTAGCTAAGTTAGCTTCAATGGCGTCGTTAGCAACAGCATTGCTAGGCTTCGACAGGCGGCACAGCATTAACCGTGTAGTTACAGGTCCAGTGTTTGGTTCGGTGTCTCCTGATAGTTGTATTGTTAATCTTCTGTCTATCCTTCCAGTCAGGAGATTATTTCTTTTGTTTCTATCTGCATTTAAGCACGATGCTATCACGTTAGCTCCGTAGCTAAAGTGCTTCACCGATGTATTGTCGTGGAGATAAACGTCACTGTGAATGTCCATTTCGCGTTCTCGACTCTCATTTTCAAGAGGATATAGTATCCGAGGTGGTTTAAAATACAAATCTCTGATCCACAATAGAAAAAGGAGAGAGTGTGGAATCCAATGAGCCCTTTTACCTAAGTTACGGTCAGAGCGAAAAAAGATACGTCCTGCACTGCACTCTAGTCCTTCACTCTCTCGTACCTCATCCACAAATCTTTCATCCTGGCTCAAATTAATGGGGTAATCGTCGCTTTCTCGGTCCGAATCACTCTCGCTGCTGGTGTAAACAATGGGGAAATGTCAGGAGCCTTTCAACCTGCGACGTCACGCTACTTCCGGTACAGGCAAGGCTTTTTTTTATCAGCGACCAAAAGTTGCGAACTTTATCGTCGATGTTCTCTACTAAATCCTTTCAGCAAAAATATGGCAATATCGCGAAATGATCAAGTATGACACATAGAATGGATCTGCTATCCCCGTTTAAATAAAAACAATTCATTTCAGTAGGCCTTTAAGGACCAGGTTGTTTTCCCTGCACCACCCAGTCAGCCGCTCCACTTCATTTCTGTAGGCAGACTCATCCCTCCCAGGAATGAGTCCCACTGCTGTGGTGTCGTCTGCAAATTTAATAGTGGTATTGCTGGCATGAGCAGGGGTGTAGAGTAGGGGGCTTAGCACGCAGCCCTGGGGGGAGCCGGTGCTGATGCTGATGGATGTTGAGAGGTGGGAGCCTACTCTCACCCTCTGAGAGCGATTTGTCAGGAAGTCCGGGATCCAGTGGCAGATGGAGGAAGACAGTCCCAGCCCCGTCAGTTTGGGCACCAGTCTGTGGGGGAGGATGGTATTGAACGCGGGGCTAAAATCAACAAAAAGTAGCCTTGCATAGCTCCCCTGCTGCTCTAGGTGGCTCAGAGCAGTGTGTTTATGTTGCTTGTGCCTTTACAACTCTTAATGAGACAAGGCTATCAGAGAAACAACACAACAGCAAGCGTGGCATGACATTAGCTACAGGTGGATACACACATTAATTATGTCCTGCCAACTAGTGGAAGAGCATCGCGTTTTTCCGCCTGTCAATTTACGCCGCTGGCTTAGGTAGATAGATAACCACACATTATTTGTAATAAATAATCATTTTTGCAATTACGGTAAATTGCCGTATTTTTCGAAGTATAAGTCGCTCCGGAGCATAAGTCGCACCGGCCGAAAATGCAAAAAAACATATAAGTCGCATTTTTTGGGGAAATGTATTTGATAAAACCCAACACCAAGAATAGACATTTGAAAGACAATTTAAAATAAATAAAGAATAGTGAACAACAGGCTGAATAAGTGTACGTTATATGAGGCATAAATAACCAACTGAGAACGTGCCTGGTATGTTAACGTAACATATTATGGTAAGAGTCATTCAAATAACTATAACATATAGAACATGCTATACGTTTACCAAACAATCTGTTACTCCTAATCGCTTAATCCCATGAAATCTTATACGTCTAGTCTCTTACGTGAATGAGCTAAATAATATTATTTGATATTTTACGCTAATGTGTTAATAATTTCACACATAAGTCGCTCCTGAGTATAAGTCGCAACCCCGGCCAAACTATGAAAAAAACTGCGACTTATAGTCCGAAAAATACGGTACTCATTCAATGGACATTTTCTCATCGCGTGAGATTTGACTGGTTGTTTATGTGTGCGCAGGACCTGCAACGTGGGCTATGGCTACATCTAAACCAGACATTCTAATGGTTCTCATTAGCAAACTGGTCCAAGAGGGGGACAAACTGTACAAGGTAACCAATCAACCTAAATCAGGCAGAAAAAGATGCAAGGATTGAGTATTTTATTGGAAATGTTTGTGTGTAGCAAGGTAACGTGAGGGAGGCTGCTCATTCCTATCAGTCAGCGCTGCAGAAGTTTCCGGTGGATGAGATGAAGACCTTCAGACAGCTGAGGGTGTGTGTGCTCCTCAACCTGTCACGATGTCGCCGCAAGATGAATGTAAGCCTGAACACAAACTTTTACTCCATGGAAATGAATCTCACTATTATTGTCTGCATCCATTATGTCAGTGTTTTTCAACCTTTTCTGAGCCAGGGCACATTTTTTTCATTGAAAAAATCTCGAGGCACACCACGAGCAGAAAACGTTAAAAAATGAAACTCAGCAGCCGATATTAACAATAAAAAGTTGTTGGATATGAATTTAAACCATAACCAAGCATGCATCAACATAGCTCTTGTCTCAAAGTAGGTGTACTGTCACCACCTGTCACATCACACCCTGACTTATTTGGAATTTTTTGCTGTTTTTCTGTGTGTAGTGTTTTAGTTCTTGTCTTGCGCTCCTATTTTGTTGTTGATTGTCATGTCATATACGGATGTACTTTGTGGACGCCGTCTGCTGCTCCACATGCTGTAAGTCTTTGCTGTAGTCCAGCATTCTGTTTTTGTTGAGTTTGCAGCCAGTTCAGTTTTAGCTTCGTTTTGCATAGCCATCCCTAAGCTTCAATGCCTTTTCTTAGCGGCACTTGCCTTTTGTTTATTTTTGGTTTAAGCATTAGATACCTTTTTACCTGCACCCTGCCTTCCGCTGTCGTCTGCATATTATGATCACGACAAACCATGTTCCCGACATCTACAAAGCAATTAGCTACCCGCTGCCACCTACTGACATGGAAGAGTATTACATGGTTACTCCGCCGAGCTGTAGACAGCACAGACACTCAACAACGGCACATTTGTGGATTATAATTAATGGTTTGCAGAAAATATTTGTAACCCAATTAGGTGAAATTACATAATCTCCCACGGCACACCAGACAATATCTCACGGTACACTAGAGTGCCGCGGCACAGTGGTTGAAAAACACTGCATTATGTATTACTATTATTATGTCCTGTGTTTTACTGTCATGTATTATTTGCTTGCAGGATTTCAGCCTCGCTGAGGAGTTTGCCACTAAGGCTCTGGAACTGAAAGCCAAATCTTACGAGGCCTTCTATGCCCGGGCTCGTGCCAAACGCAGTCGCAGGTAATCGTGGCAACCATTGGAATAGAACTTGTTTAAGATAACTGAACCCTAACAAAATCAGCATTATTACAAAAGTTTCATTTTATTTTATTCAAAACAAAACGGTATGGCATAAGAGGGTTGGTCTTAAACTGTATAAGAGGTTACTTAACCAACAGGAAGCACATCTGCAATGCTAAATATATCCTGTGGCGTACCACAGGCATCAATACTGGGACCAAAATTGTTCAATCTTTACGTAAATGACATTTGTAACGTTACAAAAGATTTGAAGTTAGTATTATTCGCAGACAATACAACAGAGTTTTGTTCAGGAGAGAACACACAGGAGCTAATACAAATAATAACAGAAGAGATTAAGAAATTAAAGAAATTAAATGACTATCCTTAAACTTCAGTAAAACTAAAATAGTGATATTCGGTAACAGTAAAAGAGCAAATCAAACACAAACTAGTCCTAGGTGTCACAATACTTTTGTCCAGTGGTAGTCCTGAGTGAGACCTACATAGAGGTTTTTGTTTCGTGTCTCTACGATATTCGTACTGGGAGTTAGAGGAAGTTGTGTCTGTGTTTTTTTCCTAGGTGCTGCGGCACAGTGGTTGTTTTCTTTGAATGCGCGTAAAATCACAGCAGCGGAGCAGCTTTAGTGGTCCTAATTCCATTTCACATTGTCATTATAGGGTATTGTGTGTAGAATTTTGAGGACAAAAAAGAAACAATTCCATTTCACATTGTCATTATAGGGTATTGTGTGTAGAATTTTGAGGACAAAAAAGAAACAATTCCATTTCACATTGTCATTATAGGGTCTTGTGTGTAGAATTTTGAGGACAAAAAAGAAACAATTCCATTTCACATTGTCATTATAGGGTATTGTGTGTAGAATTTTGAGGACAAAAAAGAAACAATTCCATTTCACATTGTCATTATAGGGTCTTGTGTGTAGAATTTTGAGGACAAAAAAGAAACAATTCCATTTCACATTGTCATTATAGGGTATTGTGTGTAGAATTTTGAGGACAAAAAAGAAACAATTCCATTTCACATTGTCATTATAGGGTCTTGTGTGTAGAATTTTCAGGACAAAAAAGAAATAATTCCATTTCACGTTGTCATTAACAGCAGCGGTGCAGCATCAGAGCAGTGGTTCTCTGAAGGCTCGTAAAATCAAAACGGTAGCACGAATCTAAACACCGTCGTCAACTTTTAATCAGAAGAGTTCAATGTCTCTCAATGTAGTAGTTTGAAGCCGAAACGACAAACGCGCTCAGAGGAGATAATGTTTGATGTTTGGTGACCGGTTTTAACAAAAATTTTGTTTTGAAAGAGGGATTGCAAACTTCCTGTTGATTTTTGCTGAAGGATGTTAATCTATGAAATGTAGGTCTAGGTGAGACCTACATAGAGGTATTTGTTTCATGTCTCTAAGACGTTCCTACCGGAAGTTACAAGCAGTTGTGTCTGAGTTTTCCTCTGAGAAGCAGTTTTGTCTCTGTTTTATTCAAAAATTGCGCTAGAGCGCAATTTTGAGTTTTGGGGTTCTGTTTTTTTTTTAGATCGCAATTTCCACCAGTCCCGATGTGTGTGAGAAGTTTGGTGAGTTTTGAAGTATTTTAAGGGGGTCAAATTACAGCTCAAAGAGGCAAAAATTAGTGTTTTTAGTACATTTTTGTCTTAAATGGGAAATTGCCAACTTCCTGTTGGTTTTTGCCTGAGGATGTTAAATTATGAAATGTAGGTCTAAGTCAGACCTACATAGAGGTTTTTGTTTCATGTCTCTACGACCTTCCTAGTGGGAGTTACAGGCAGTTTGTTTTTGTTTTTTCCTAGGGGGCGCTAGAGCGCAATTTAGATTTTTGGGGTTTGGTTTTTTTATTTTATGGAAATTTTCGCAGGTCCTGATGTGTGTGTCAAATTTGGTGAGTTTTGAAGCATGTTAAGTGGGTCAAATTAGCGTTTTTTGTGGCGGCGGAATAATAATAATAAAGAATAATAAAACCTTACAATAACAATAGGTTCCTTTCGTCCCATTGCAAAACGGAACTCCCTTTGGGATTTCCTTTTGCAATGGTCCTGTGCGGACCCTAATAAACGGAATAGACATTGAAAGAGTAAATGAGGTCACATTCCTAGGTGTAATGATTGATGATAAAATGAACTGGAAATCTCCGTCCATCCATCCATTTTCAACCGCTTGTCCCTTTTTCGGGGTGGCGGGGGGTGCTGGAGCCTATCTCAGCTGCATTCGGGCGGCAGGCGTGGTGCACCCTGGACAAGTCGCCACCTCATTGCAGGGTACTGGAAATCTCATATAACAAAATATACAACATACGGTGGCAAGAAACACATCAATAATGAATAAAGCTAAATTATGTATCGGACCAAAAATCGCTCAATATTCTCTACTGTTCGCTAGTGTTACCATATCTGAGTTGTTGTGCAGAAATGTGGGGTAATAATTACAAAAGTAAACTTAAGTCACTTATCGGTTACAAAAAAGATCAGTTTGAATAATACATAATGTTAGATATAGAGAACACTCAAACCCTTTATTTATTAAATCAAAAATAGAGGAAAAAATACAGTGGAATTTCAATATATTTGCAAACAGCTGAAATTATGCACAGAGCAAACTATAACCTGCTACCCAAGAACGTACAACAATTATTTTTAACAAAAGAGGAGAAATACAACTTCAGAGAAAAATGTTACTTTAAACATTTGTATGCACGTATAACACTTAAAACCTTTAGTATATCAGTGTGTGGAATTAAATGATGGAATGGATTAAGTAAACAAATCAAACAATGTACTAATATGACCCAGTTTAAGAAAGTGTTCAAACTCAAAGTACAAAGGAGAAGAAACATGATAAATATTCTGAAGTGATATATCATCTTATTTATCTCACTGTATGAAATACAACTCACGTCACTATTTATTAATTATTAGTTTTTTGGAATGTTATTATTTATGGAACATATATTGAATAAATCGAGTTGTAATTGCTCCCACATGATTCAAGTTATGCAATACTGCTGACTTTTAGGTCTGATTTTAAATACAGATGGCTTTTAAAAAGTTGTTTTTGATTACCCACCAAACCCAGCAGCACCTCAGAGTTGATGGATTCAAAATATAACTAAACAATGAAGCTTTGTGCAGAACAAAGACTTCATGTGAGTCTAACAATTCCAGTTAACAAATGTGAGTCTGAAAACCAAGAATTCCAGTTAACAATGTGATGCTTCACATTCAATGTGGTCAATACCTCGATGACTTAGCTGAGCAAAAAAAAAAAAAAAGCAGCGTTGAATAATTCTTACTAAATGGAACCTGTTATTATTTCAATTGTTTTTCCTATTGGTGCCTGCTGTTGTTTATCCCGGATCCGCTTTTGTCTTGAAAATGTGAAATCTAACCATGGAGGCATCACTGAGATATTTATAAAACAACCTTGTCTTCCTTCATACTTCCAGGAAACGAGCCGTTTGGAATTTACCCAATTGTTGATGTTTTGCCACTGGCATACTTGCCAACCTTGAGACCTCCGAATTCGAGGGATTCCACTTTTGATTCTGCTTAACGATTTGATTCTTTATCAATTCCTTAACAGTATTTTTTGGAGAAAAAAATTAAAAGAAAAATCGGATTAGCATCAATGTTGTTTAGCTTAGAGGTAACATGACCTTACAAAGCCTACAGTGAGGTCTCACAAGGCACATACATAGCATTGAAGAAAAAAAACACTTTTTTTGTAAATAATTAATGTTCTTCTGTAGAATTTAAAGGCCTACTGAAATGAGATTTTCTTATTTAAACGGGGATAGCAGATCCATTCTATGTGTCATATTTGATCATTTTGCGATATTGCCATATTTTTGCTGAAAAGATTTAGTAGAGAACATCGACGATAAAGTACGCAACTTTTGGTCGCTGATAAAAAAGCCTTGCCTGTACCGGAAGTAGCGTGACGTCACAGGTTGTGGAGCTCCTCACATCTGCACATTGTTTACAATCATGGCCACCAGCAGCGAGAGCGATTCAAACCGAGAAAGCGACGATTATCCCATTAATTTGAGCGAGGATGAAAGATTTGTGGATGAGGAAAGTGAGAGTAAAGGATTAGAGGGCAGTGGAAGCGATTCAGATAGGGAAGATGCTGTGAGAGGCGGGTGGGACCTGATATTCAGCTGGGAATGACTAAAACAGTAAATAAACACAAGACATATATATACTCTATTAGCCACAACACAACCAGGCTTATATTTAATATGCCACAAATTAATCCCGCATAACAAACACCTCCCCCGTCCCGTCCATATAACCCGCCAATACAAATCAAACACCCGCACAACACACTCAATCCCACACCCCAAAGTACCGTTCACCTCCGCAAAGTTCATACAGCACATATATTTCCCCAAAGTCACGTACGTGACATGCACATAGCGGCACGCACGTACGGGCAAGCGATCAAATGTTTGGAAGCCGCAGCTGCGTACTCACGGTACCGCATATCCAACTCAAATTCCTCCTGGTAAGAGTCTCTGTTGTCCCAGTTCTCTACGTGTTTGTGTTGCTGCAGCCGGCCGCTAATACACCGCTTCCCACCTACAGCTTTCTTCTTTGCTGTCTTCATTGTTCATTAAACAAATTGCAAAAGATTCACCAACACAGATGTCCAGAATGCTGTGGAATTTTGCGATGAAAACAGACGACATAATAGCTGGCCACAATGGTGTCCCAAAATGTCCGCTACAATCCGTGACGTCACGCGCAAACGTCATCGTACCGAGACGTTTTCAGCAGGATATTTCGCGGGAAATTTAAAATTGCACTTTACTAATCTAACCCGGCCGTATTGGCATGTGTTGCAATGTTAAGATTTCATCATTGATATATAAACTATCAGACTGCGTGGTCGGTAGTAGTGGGTTTCAGTAGGTCTTTAATCATGTGCAAATTACACAAGAATGAAACATTTAATAACGTGATATTAACGTATTACATGCAAAGTGAGATATGTCAAGCCTTTATTATAATTCAGATGATTGTGGCTTACAGTTTATGAAAACCTTGAATTTAAAATCTCAGAAAATGTAAGGTTTCAAAAACTGTAAACTGTGATTATCAGAATGATAACATCTGAAGGCATGACATATCTGACTTTGCATGTAGTAAGTTAATATCACAGATAGGGGTGTAACGGTACGTGTATTTCTATTGAACCATTTCGGTACGTGGGTTCCGGTTCGGTTCGGAGGTGTACCGAACGAGTTTCCACACGGACATATTAAGTAGCGTAACGCACGTTGTGTAAACAATGCACACCGAGGCACAACACACGGCATGCTAGCAGCTAACGGGCTACGATAGACTGACCATACGTCCTCTTTTCACCAGACATGTCCTCTTTTGCGGAGCTGTCAGGGCGGAGTTTCTTAAATGCCTCAAATGTCTGGCATTTTGAGTTAGAGTTGCGTGTATTTTCAATGTACGTTCAGGGTTAAGAAGGGGTTAAAAACAAAACAAATTGTGCGCGCAGAAACAGAGAGAGCGAGAGAGTTATGATAAACGCGCATGCATCGCCAGGCTCTGCTTTTTATCCATAGATTTATCAGATTTATTTATTTTAATTTTTTATTATCTATAGCAGGATGTGTCAAAAGTGTGCCCCGGAGGCCATTTGCGGCCCACAGCTAATGTTTTAAAGGCCCACGGCACAATCTAAAAATACTATTAAAATGAACAAAAACATAACAAAAGTGAAATAAAAAAGCTTAAGGGTTAAATGTAATTTAGAAAAAGTTGCAATGTTGACTAATAAAACAAAGCTGTTTTTTTTTTCTTTCAAACTGTCATTGCTCAAAACATAATATTGAATCAAAATTAATGTTATTATGAATTATTGACCTATCCAAGGTTCCCATTACTTCACATCAAATATTCCACTAAGAAAAATATTTTTGGTGGAAGATTTTGCAAATTTGGTAAATAAATAACCCAAAAATGTATATTTTGTTGTTTTCTTACTGTACCGAAAATGAACCGAACCGTGACCTCTAAACCGAGGTACGTACCGAACCGAAATTTTTGTGTACCGTTACACCCCTAATCACAGATTAGTTTCACATTTGAAGTTAATTGCTGACATGAATTGACTTTTACACCATATTCTAATTTCATGACTTTCACCTGTATAACATAATGACAGAGGAAAAACTGGTGGGAGGAAAACTTGCAACTTTTCTTTGACTACAAGTGAATATTCACCTTCCAAAAATGCAAACTTTTGACCACAAACTTAGTCACTGCTCGCTGATATTTGTCTAGCGGCAGACGGGATTTGGAGCGAGTACTGCTCGCCTCGGGGCCAGTCAGAATCTGTCTCTCCTCATGCTCATCTCAATGAGAAGGCATTCATTTCAATTTGACAAATAATAGCGCTAACATAATAGATGTTGTGTTTAGATGACGTGCTAGCGTTACTGCTGCTGAGATTAGATAAGAGCGGTTCAAAACAGGACTTTCATTTATTATTAGTGCATGCTGTGTGTTCTAATGTTTCAGCATATTGCTCGGATGTCTTCCTCTTGATGAAATAGCAGCCTTGTAATTAATACCAGTTGCGCTGTTGCAATCTTTTCTTGTAAAATGTAGTCAACTTTAGAGCGTTAGTTGCGCCGTGCTTCGCTATTTTGAGATCTGACGTCACTACCCACGTTGCTTAATCACGTCATCCCCAAGCAGAAAGATCAAAAGGCAACCTTTTGAATACATGGCAAGCAATTCCAAGGAATTATTACTCGTGAGAATTGGTTCTGAACAGGAACCGGTTTTTCGATTCCCATCCCTATCCAACGCTGTAGTCAATAAGCTCCTTCATCCTCCACTGTTGCCGTTTCTAATACAAAGTAGCATATAGTTTGAATTTACATCTGTTAATAATAATAATATTATTTAGCTCATTCACGTAAGAGACTAGACGTATAAGATTTCATGGGATTTAGCGATTAGGAGTGACAGATTGTTTGGTAAACGTATAGCATGTTCTATATGTTATAGTTATTTGAATGACTCTTACCATAATATGTTACGTTAACATACCAGGCACGTTCTCAGTTGGTTATTTATGCGGCATTCAGCCTGTTGTTCACTATTCTTTATTTATTTTAAATTGCCTTTCAAATGTCTATTCTAGGTGTTGGATTTTATCAAATAAATTTCCCCCAAAAATGCGACTTGTATATATTTTTTTCCTTCTTTATTATACATTTTCGTCCGGTGCGACTTATACTCCGGAGCGACTTATACTCCGAAAAATACGGTATATGGAAGCGCTAAAAACTACAACAAAGATGGCGGGGAAAAGTTGCTGTCGAAGTGGACTCACGTAAACACGACCGTCCACAAAACTTGGCGGTCAAAAAGCAGAATGAAAACATAATCTATGCAACATTTCGCCAAACGAAAAGTTTGTATAGTAAAGCAGATTTCTCCATAAGAATCAATGTAAACATCCATCCATCCATTTTCTACCGCTTGTCCCTTGAGTAAAAAAAAAACTGCACACTTTGAAGACACTATAATATATTTATATATGTTAATATTTATGAATATACCGTATTTTTCGGAGTATAAGTTGCTCCGGAGTATAAGTCGCACCTGCCGAAAATGCATAATAAAGAAGGAAAAAAACATATATAAGTCGCACTGGAGTATAAGTCGCATTTTTGGGGGAAATGTATTTGATAAAACCCAACACCAAGAATAGACATTTGAAAGGCAATTTAAAATAAATAAAGAATAGTGAACAACAGGCTGAATAAGTGTACGTTATATGACGCATAAATAACCAACTGAGAACGTGCCTGGTATGTTATTATTATGGTAAGAGTCATTCAAATAACTATAACATGTAGAACATGCTATACGTTTACCAAACAATCTGTCACTCCTAATCGCTAAATCCCACGAAATCTTATACATCTAGTCTCTTACGTGAATGAGCTAAATAATATTATTTGATATTTTACGCTAATGTGTTAATAATTTCACACATAAGTCGCTCCTGAGTATAAGTTGCACCTCCAGCCAAACAATTAAAAAAACTGCGACTTATAGTCCGAAAAATACAGTACTTACATCATGTATATAAAACCATAATGGAGGTGTTTGGATGTTTTTTATGGCTCCATTGTAAGCAGAATTTTGCTCGCGTTTATTTGATATTTAGAATGCATAAAAAAAGAATGGCTAGATAGATATTTATTGTCATTGCACGAGTACAACGTAACTTTGTTTTCAGCACAAACCCGTTCAAGATTAGACAATTAAACACTGTACAGGGTTACAGAACAGGATCGCTGATGGGTCGCCACTACGGCGGCCCGTAACAGGTGGGAAAAAGGTTGACGCTGGGGGAGGATGATTAAAAAAATGTAATCTAAGTGGGGGAAAAAACCTCCCTAGCAAATCACATATACATATTACAACATACAAGACTTGCAACAAGGGGTGAGGGGGAGGGCATCCGGCCCGAAGCTGCCAGCTATCATGCCACGTGGGGCGAAGCACCGACGGCATGGGGTTGGGGTTGGGGTATGTGTGTGTGTTTGGCGTGTAATTTTCTTAGATGCATGTGTTTGTGTAAGGCATGCAAAACTCCTTATCCTCCCGAGAGTCCGTCGTGTGTCCAGCAACAAGAAAGAAAGGTCAAGAAAGGCAGGTTCCCCCCAAACCCAAGATCTTGTCAATTTCGTTGAGAGACCAGTGGATCAATTTCATTGTTTAGATCTGGAGAGCAGTGCAAAAAGAAGCAACAAGAAAGTTAAGACGAGACAAAACAAAGAAGCAACAAGAAAGTTAAGACGAGACAAAACAAAGAAGAAACAAGAAAGTTAAGACGAGACAAAACAAAGAAGCAACAAGAAAGTTAAGACGAGACAAAACAAAGAAGCAACAAGAAAGTTAAGACGAGACAAAACAAAGAAGAAACAAGAAAGTTAAGACGAGACAAAACAAAGAAGCAACAAGAAAGTTAAGACGAGACAAAACAAAGAAGCAACAAGAAAGTTAAGACGAGACAAAACAAAGAAGCAACAAGAAAGTTAAGACGAGACAAAACAAAGAAGCAACAAGAAAGTTAAGACGAGACAAAACAAAGAAGCAACAAGAAAGTTAAGACGAGACAAAACAAAGAAGCAACAAGAAAGTTAAGACGAGACAAAACAAAGAAGAAACAAGAAAGTTAAGACGAGACAAAACAAAGAAGCAACAAGAAAGTTAAGACGAGACAAAACAAAGAAGCAACAAGAAAGTTAAGACGAGACAAAACAAAGAAGCAACAAGAAAGTTAAGACGAGACAAAACAAAGAAGCAACAAGAAAGTTAAGACGAGACAAAACAAAGAAGCAACAAGAAAGTTAAGACGAGACAAAACAAAGAAGCAACAAGAAAGTTAAGACGAGACAAAACAAAGAAGCAACAAGAAAGTTAAGACGAGACAAAACAAAGAAGCAACAAGAAAGTTAAGACGAGACAAAACAAAGAAGCAACAAGAAAGTTAAGACGAGACAAAACAAAGAAGCAACAAGAAAGTTAAGACGAGACAAAACAAAGAAGCAACAAGAAAGTTAAGACGAGACAAAACAAAGAAGCAACAAGAAAGTTAAGACGAGACAAAACAAAGAAGCAACAAGAAAGTTAAGACGAGACAAAACAAAGAAGAAACAAGAAAGTTAAGACGAGACAAAACAAAGAAGCAAGCAGGAGAGATAAGGGAGAGGGAAAGGGAGCGTCCGCCTTCCATGAGCGCCAGTGAGAAGAACATATGTGTTTGTCTTACATAAGGATTGTGAATAGGAATGTCCGATAGCATCGGACTGCCGATATTATCGGCCGATAAATGCTTTAAAATGTAATATCGGAAATTATCGGTATCGGTTTCAAAATTATCGGTATCGGTTTAAAAAAGTAAAATATATGACTTTTTAAAACGCCGCTGTGTACACGGACGTAGGGAGAAGTACAGAGCGCCAATAAACCTTAAAGGCACTGCCTTTGCGTGCCGGCCTAGTCACATAATATATATGGTTTTTCACACACATAAGTGAATGCAAGGCATACTTGGTCAACAGCCATACAGGTCACACTGAGGGTGCGCGTATAAACAACTTTAACACTGTTACAAATATGCGCCACACTGTGAACCCACACCAAACAAGAATGACAAACACATTTCGGGAGAACATCCGCACCGTAACACAACATAAACACAACAGAACAAATACCCAGAACCCCTTGCAGCACTAACTCTTCCGGGACGCTACAATATACACCCCCTGCTATCCCCTACCCCCCCAAAACCCCGCCCACCTCAACCTCCTCATGCTCTCTCAGGGAGAGCATGTCCCAAATTCCAAGCTGCTGTTTTGAGGCATGTTAAAAAAAAATAATGCACTTTGTGACTTCAATAATAAATATGGCAGTGCCATGTTGGCACTTTTTTCCATAACTTGAGTTGATTTATTTTGGAAAACCTTGTTACATTGTTTAATGCATCCAGCGGGGCATCACAACAAAATTAGGCATAATAATGTGTTAATTCCACGACTGTATATATCGGTATCGGTTGATATCAGTATCGGTAATTAAGAGTTGGACAATATCGGATATCGGCAAAAAAGCCATTATAGGACATCTCTAATTGTGAATGATAGGCAAAATTCCCAAAAAGTGCAGTTCCCCTTCAAGAAGCACAAACATAGAAAAAAAAAAGGTTTTGAAAATAAATTTAAGAACTAAATATTCTTCTGTAGAATATAACAAAATAAACTATGTATGGAAGTTACGCAAGAATATAACATTGTGATATTACCTCATCACATGCAAAGTGAGATATGTCAAGCCTTCTTTTGATGTAAATAAGCCATGATCATCAAAATTATAATAAAGGCTTGACATTTCTTACTTTGCATGTAATGAGTTAATATCACATACTAGTATCACATTGCTGACAGGAATGGACTTTTACACCATATTCACATTTTTTGAGGTTCACCTGTATATTATAACGACCGAACAAAAATATGGTTGGAGGAAAACCTGCAACTTTTCTCTGACTACAATTGAACATTCACCTACCGAAAAAAGGAGCATCTACTGTGGCAAATACATGCAAGCTTTTGACCCCAAACTTAGTCGCTGCTCGGTGATATTTGTCCAGCGGCAGACATGAACTGAACGTGACATTCATTTATAGTAATTGTAATTGCGACATTCATTCATAGTAATTGCATGCTGTATGTTCACATTTTTCAGCATATTGCCTCCTCTTGATGAATTGCAGCCTTGCAGTGTTGGGTTAGTTACTGAAAACCAGTAACTAGTTACAGTTACTAGTTACTTTATTTCAAAAGTAACTCAGTTACTTACACCAAAAAGTAATGCGTTATTGTGAAAAGTAACTATTTAGTTACTTATATATATATATATATATATATATTTTAAGGCCCCCTTTAATGCCGTTTTAGCCTTCATTTCAGTACTGTTATTGCACTGGAGAATAATACAATCTGTTGATCAACTTGACATGCATTTGCATCACTGAACTCTGCTAAGCAATGTGGTCTACATACAACACACAAAGACAAAGATATGTTTGAAAGGGCCAATTTGTTTCAGGCCAGAACAAATTGACAAAACTATTTTAAATAGCTGCAACATAACAAACATAAGTAACAAACAGCATAATAACAACATAGCTGTAAACCTGGCTTCACCTAAGGAAGGCACACGTGACATACACAAAGCCTAAACAGGCAGATTTGAATTGCTGTTTTGGGCAGTAGACTGGATCTTTGATCCAAGACACAACTTACATTTAACTAAAATGTTATTTTCTTTGTGCTCGACAAAAAAAAGAAGTGAGAATATCTCCATGTTAAGACAGACTGCGGCTTCGTTGTTAGTAAACAAAGACACGCCCACCTCCCCTCCCCTCCCCACACCCAGACACACACAGAGCGCGCCTCCGGCTTGTGACACAAGAAGAATCAGCAGGACGACACTGCAGCGCTCCAATAAAACACACTCAGATCTTCTGTTTCTAGCCGATACTACATAAAAAATAACGTAAAATAACGCAGTAACACATCATGTAATAACGGTAACTGAGTTACTGAATATAAAAAATAACGCGTTAGATTACTAGTTACCGCCGAAACGTCAACACTGCAGCCTTGCAATTATTACAAGTAGCGCTGTTGCATTTTCTTGTAAAAAAGACGTTTCTGCCGCCATGGGCGCCATGTTGCTGTATGACGTCACTGGGCATGTTGCGTAATGACGTCATCCCCGCCTGCCAGAATCGTTTGGGGGGAAAAAATGGCAAGCAATTCCAAGGAATTTCTACACTGGGAACCGGTTGTGAACAAGAACCAGTTTTCGATTCCCGTCCCGACACAGAACACACATGTCCAAGAAAAATAGTGCAGTTAAAGGAAATGTAAACTATATCCAGTGTAAATTAGATATAATTCTACCCACCCGCTTGTCACTTTCGGGGTGGCGGGGGGGCTGGAGCCTATCCCAGCTGCCTTCGGGCGGAAGGCAGGGTACACCATGGACAGGTCGCCACCTCATAGCAGGGCCAACACAGATAGACGAACAACATTTCACACTCGCATTGACGCATATATTTTTTGAAATTCAGTAGCCATCCCTGCCCCTGAAGATACTTTTGAATGGGATTCCTGACATTCGGTTATCCAATCAAATTATTTCAGGTGTCAGTATTATCAACCAGGGTCTCGTAAGTAATACCTTTTCATTACTGTGTGTTTTCAAAATGCAGGCAGTTTCATGCAGCCCTTGAAGACCTGTTGGAGGCCAGCCGCCTGTGTCCCTCCAACCGAGAGATTCAGCGCCTTCTCTCTCGGGTCAAGGAAGAGTGTCGACAACAAGACTCTTCCACTCCCTCCACGCAACATGTTTGTCAAGGAAACTTCTCCGCCAGTGATGCCAGGGGCAGAGATCCCGAGGAGGAGACCTCTAAGGATGCAGACAATGAAGAGGATAGAAGTCAGTGGAAAGGAAATGTTTCTGCGCCCATGATCCAAAGTCTTAACATCTACGGTTGCCCAGGAGTCCAGAGCGTACCTTCGTCCGTCTCACCAACGCGTTTATATCATCCCCAAGCCAGTCCGACCCACTCGCCCTCTCTCTCTGCACCTCCGCCTCCATCCTCTTATCAGTGTTTCAGTCCCCCAACTTCTCCACGGCAGCGTCCTCAACCAACCAGCCCCCTGTTGGAACGTCAACCCAGTCACATTCAGAAGGTGTTATCGGCTCAGCACCCAGACCAGAACCAGGGAGTACAAGCCTATCAACAACAGGCACATTTAAGATCGTTCCAGAACCAGAACCAGTGGCTCCAGCAAGCCAAAGTCCAGCTAGTCCGAACAAGCCAACCCAGTTCAGCGATTCATTCCAGTGTGGTTTTGGGGAGTTCAGGCTACTCTCAGTTTGCCCAGCTGCCACAGGAACTCGCTGAACTAGGGGACGGTATTTGTCCGAGCCCCTTTGATATGCAACCCAACCAGCAGGCGCATGCAGGTCTGGGCCCTGGAACTTCATATAAACAAGATAATGTGGATGTTGACCTGGTCTGCCAATCAAGACCTGCACCTGTGTATGGGAGAGGAGGAGGAGATCGAGTAGGGATGAGTCATTTCGTACAGGGCCGTCAGTTCTGCCGCAACCAATCCAAAGCAGCCTACTACCCCATGGAAGTAACTGAAGGCCCACAAGATGATCACCAGTACCTCCACCAGGGGGGACTACGACGCCCACTTAGTGCTCACCCGAACTCCCCTGCCTTTCCCCAGAGACCTGCCCACCACTCCCAGAGTCCCAATGTCCGATTCTCCACCAGCAGCGGCAGCCTCGCGAGCGGGCAGCAGGCCAACCGAGGTGCGGCTTTCAGGACCTCAGCCTCCACCCAGCACATTGACTTACCTCTGCACATTCCCACAGGAGAGGTGATCGGTCATCGTGACGACCTTGTCCTGATCTCCTCGCCGCAGCCAGACACTTGCCTAGTCGGAGGCGGCACTTATCCCGGAGAGGCCGGCCGTTCCAGGACCACCCCTTACATGGGTCTTAATGACAAGTCCGTGAGGACACAAGGTCCTCCTACTTCCTCATCCGTCCTCAGCCCCTCTCGATCCTGGGCCGTGTCTTCGGTGGACACCATCGTCACGTCGCCGGGAAAAACCCCCACCAAACAGGCGGAGTCGAGCCAGTTCCAACAGCCCTTCTCCATCGCCTACCACAACCGCAGCAACAACAACGGCCATTATGACCAGCAGCCGTCCTACTACGACGTGCTGCCGAGCCACACCCCTGCGGGTCAAGTTGGCGCTCACAAGTTCCCTTACCTTGACGTGAAGCTCGCTCGAACACTGCCCGTCAACAGAAAGCCTTGTCCGACCTCACCCGTGAAAGCCAAAAGACCCTTTGTAGAGTCCAATGTATAAGACAGGAGGAAGGAATTCGGGGAAAAAAAACATTGAGATGCTTGAAGATCCAACTTGCGTTAAGTGTTGAGGTCTGGGTGTACTCGCTCCAGGCGCACCCGACACCGTTTGGCTCGTGTGAGCGCTCTGATTTCTGATCAACTTGGCTGCACTTGATTGGAAGAGGTGGGGCCAGGCCACGGCAGCCAATGACTGTAATGCGAGGAGCGATCGCACGGCCGCATTCCAAAAAACATCAAAAGACCCAAAATCAGGGAGCCAAATCTTCTATTTATTTTACATAAAATTCATTATTAAAGAGATAAATTATTAAATATTAGACTAGTCTTGTATACGCTAAGCTAAGATGTTTTGTTTAGCATACAGTAGGAAGGTCATTCATACTGCCCTGACACATGAAACGTGACAAATTGGGGGGTTGGATTATCCACTCCCACCGCCAGATGGCAGTAAAGTGCTGAACATCTTAAAATGCGTTTTGAGGCAATTCCAACTTTGACCACAGTATCAATTGCTATGTGCTGCACTTTCCATCATTTTCAGCTCACTTGCATTGCAAAATGATTAACCCCCACCCCTTCTTCCATATGAATGCCTTCCCTTCTGCACATTAAGGTACATCAGTTTGGGGCATAAATGGACCTGTGTGCAGTTTTTCCCCTCCCTGGAAAAAGTTTGGGAGTCCACCAACGGTCCTCAAGTCAGGAATGCGATCGCTCCTCCTAGCCAGCAGAAGGAAACACAGCAAGTACAGAGTGGTGATGTCACCAAGCACAAATGTCATTCTTTTAGGAAAAAGATGAAATGCGACGGTAGTGACCGGGGGGGGGGGGGCAATGAGTCACGTATGCAAATATTGTACATTTAATTTCAGAAGGCTCTGGCTACAAAAAAAAAAACGTGCGCTGGTGTATAAAGTTGCCATTTTGTTTAGCATTTAGCAGGACAGGACAACGTGTGTTTGGGAAGGCATTGTTTGGCTTTCCCCTGCACATCTTTTTAGAACACGAAAGTTAACGTGAAGTGAAGCTCAATGTTGTGTCGAGATGAACGCTTCACTGCTACGTCGCCGTTTGCAGGAGTGCTCCAAAATCGAGATATCGCCGCTGTTAGGTTCAAAGGGAAAAATCTAATGAAATGCGTAGTTCATTAGTGACATTTGGGACCATGTATGAATTGTTTTGTTTATTTGAATAGCCGGAACAAACCAAACCTACACACGGATAAGTTCTAACATGTTTGCAGCCAGAGGTTAGGGACGTGCCAGCACCTATTTCACCATCTGGAAACATGTTTAACCTTATAACATTTTACCAAAACATCAGCTTTTATTTTGAAATCCACCCTCGGACTGGTTAGTGCTGCAGAATTATTTCCCATTTACATTTAAAAGGCAGAATATCTTGTTAGCTTCCTTCGTCACCCGCAAACAATGACTATTAAAGGGAGTCGGAGTGTTATCGCAGCTGGAACAAACCAATCACTTTTTATGCAAGCCTTCTCTGATTTCAGATCAACATTTGGGGTCGGGTTGGGTGAGGGACGTGCTAGCACCTAGCAAACATGCTGTGCACTATTTCACCATCTGAAAACATGTTTAATCTCATAATAACATTTATCAAAACATCAGCTTTTATTTTGAAATCCACCCTCGGAGTGATTAGTGCTGCAGAATTATTTCCCATCTACATTTAAAAGGCAGAATATCTTGTTAGCTTCCTTTGTCACCCGCAAACAATGACTATTAAAGAGAGTCGGAGTGTTATTGCAGCTGGAACAAACCAATCACTTTTTATGCAAGCCTCTGATTTCAGAGCAACATTTGGGGTCGGGTTGGGTGAGGGACGTGCTAGCACCTAGCAAACATGCTATGCACTATTTCACCATCTGAAAACCTGTTTAATCTTATAATAACATTTACCAAAACATCAGCTTTTATTTTGAAATCCAGGAATTCTCTGCTGGAACGCTCGTGTCTCCTTGAGCTATTAGCTTGTTAGCTTACTTTGTCACCCGCAAACAATGACTATTAAACAGAGTCGGAGTGTTATTGCAGCTGGAACAAACCAATCCCTTTTCATGCAAGCCTTCTCTGATTTCAGATCAACATTTGGGGTCGGGTTGGGTGAGGGACGTGCTAGCACCTAGCAAACATGCTATACACTATTTCACCATCTGAAAACATGTTTAATCTTATAATAACATTTACCAAAACATCAGCTTTTATTTTGAAATCCACCCTCGGAGTGATTAGTGCTGCAGAATTATTTCCCATCTACATTTAAAAGGCAGAATATCTTGTTAGCTTCCTTCGTCACCCGCAAACAATGACTATTAAAGGGAGTCGGAGTGTTATCGCAGCTGGAACAAACCAATCACTTTTTATGCAAGCCTTCTCTGATTTCAGAGCAACATTTGGGGTCGGGTTGGGTGAGGGACGTGCTAGCACCTAGCAAATATGCTATACACTATTTCACCATCTGAAAACATGTTTAACCTTATAATAACATTTATCCAAACATCAGATTTTATTTTGAAATCCAGGAATTCTCTGCTGGAACGCTGGTGTCTCCTTAAGCTATTAGCTTGTTAGCGTCCTTCGTCACCCGCAAACAATGACAATTAAAGAGAGTCAGAGTGTTATTGCAGCTGGATCAAACCAATCACTTTTATGCAAATGTTGATCGGAAATCAGAGAAGGCAAGACTTCTCTGATTTCCGATCAACATTTGGGGTTGTGTTAGGTATGGGACGTGCTAACACCTAGCAAACGTGCTAACCACTATTTTATTATCCGAAAATATGCTTTACCTTATAATACTTACCAAAACACCAGCTTTTATTTTGAAATTTGCCTATTGAGTGTTGCAGTGTATCACACTTACTAATTTTCCATTTACACTCAAAAGACAGAGTATGGAAAATATCTATTCTATCCTAGTTTAATTTATTTTATTATAAAAAATGAGTTTTTAAGGTTAAGAAGCCCACCTTCCAAACGTTGATACGAAATCAGAGAAGGCTTACTTTTTTCATTATTGCATAGCGATTGCTGATCCAAAATCAGACACGGTTTGCATTCTCTGATTAGCGCATAGAGGAAGTTTATCCAAATTTTCTGATTTCAGATCAGCACTTGAAAAGGTTGGGCTTTATAGCCTTGAAAACTGCATTTTAGATTAAAACTTGGGCAGGGTGGATATTTTTCCAGCACTCATCTTCCATGTTCTGCCTTTTAAGTGTAAATGGGAAATTGTTAAGTTTGAAACACTCCATAGGCAAATTTCAAAATAAAAGCTAGTGTTTTGGTAAATATTATAAAGTAAAACATGTTTTCACATAGTAAAATAGTGGTTAGCATGTTTGCCAGTCGCTAGCACACTTCTTACCCAACACAACCCCAAATGTTGATCCAAAATCAGAGAAGGTTTACCTTCTCTGATTTCGAATCAACATTTGGGAAGGTAGTCTTTATAGCCTTGAAAACTGAATTTTTGAGTCAAATAAAAACACTCGGGCAGGATGGATATTTTACAACTCTTCCGTATTCTGCCTTTTACACGTAAAAGGGAAATTAGTCACACTGCAGCGCTAAACTCTCCAAAGGCAAATTTCAAAATAAAAGCTGGTGTTATGGTAAATATAAGGTAAAACATGTTTTCAGATAGTAAAATAGTACTTAGCATGTTTGCTAGGCGCTAGCCGATCCCTTACCCAATCCAACCTCAATCGTTGATCCAAAATCAGAGTAGGTTTACCGTCTCTGATTTTGGATCAACAATTGGGAAGGTAGGCTTTTTTTTCCTTGAAAACTGAATTTTTGAGTCAAATAAAAACACTTGGGCAGGATGGATATTTTACAACTCTTCCATGTTCTGCTTTTTACGCGTAAAAGGTAACTTAGTTTCATACACTGCAGTGCTAAACTCTCCTAAGGCAAATTTCAAAATAAAAGCTGGCGTTTTGGTAAATATAAGGTAAAACATGTTTTCAGATAGGAAAATAGTGTTTAGCATGTTTGCTAGGCGCTAGCACGTCCCTTACCCAACCCAACCTCAATCGTTGATTCAAAATAAGAGGTTTACCTTCTCTGATTTTGGATCAACATTTGGGAAGGTAGTCTTTATAGCCTTGAAAACTGCATTTTTGAGTCAAATAAAAACACTTGGGCAGGGTGGATATTTTACAACTCTTCCATGTTTCTGCCCTTTAAGTGTAAATGGGAAATTGGTAAGTTTTAAACACTCCATAGGCAAATTTCAAAATAAAAGCTAGTGTTTTGGTAAATATTCTAAAGTAAGACATGTTTTCAGATAGTAAAATAGTGGTTAGCATGTTTGCTAGTCGCTAGCACACTCCTTACCCAACACAACCCCAAATGTTGATCCAAAATCAAGAAGGTTTACCTTCTCTGATTTCAAATCAACATTTGGAAGGTAAACTTTATAGCCTTGAAAACTGACTTTTAGAGTAAAATAAAAACACTTGGGCAGGGTGGATATTTTACAACTCTTCCGTGTTCTGCCTTTTAAGTGTAAAAGGGAACTTAGTTTCATACACTGCAGTGCTAAACTCTCCAAAGGCAAATTTCAAAATAAAATCTGGCGTTTTGGTAAATATAAGGTAAAACATGTTTTAAGATAGTAAAATAGTGTTTAGGATATTTTACAACTCTTCCATGTTCTTCCCTTTAAGCTTAAAAGGGAAATTAGTCACACTGCAGCGCTAAACTCCGAAGGCAAATTTCAAAATAAAAGCTGGCGTTTTGGTAAATATAAGGTAAAACATGTTTTCAGATAGTAAAATAGTATTTAGCATGTTTGCTAGGCGCTAGCACGTCCCTTACCCAACCCAACCTCAATCGTTGATCAACATTTGTTCCAGCTGCAATAACACTTCCCGACTCTCTTTAATTTGGTGATTGTCTACAAATATAGTGACAACATGTTTAAGCTGTTTTTTGCCCCGACGCTCCTTTTTTTTCTTGGCTTTCTGGGCCAAAATAGGCGGTGCTTACGTAGTTTGACTCCGCCTTCAAATCCTGCCCAGATAGTCCTTCTTACCAGAGCTGCCACACACCTGAAAGTGGAGCGGGGGGAAAGACCAAAGGGCTGACCTCCTCCTCCTCACAAGCACAACACCCGCAGAAACATCAGCTGTAAGAAAATAGTATTTAAGTTGTGTCTTTTAAAATGTTGACTTTCTACACCTCTTTTACTCCCAAAATGAAACATGTTGATATTATTTTTGTCATTTCACATTTGAAATATTAGGACCGCCCACAGCAAAAGTCCAACTAGGGTTATAAAAGGTAGGTTAGAAAAATAAAAAGATGTCTTTTAATTGCCTCATAAAGGTCAACCTAAGTCTAATTCCGTGCATTTTTGTGTGATGATTCTTGTATCGCCATGGAAACGAGCGACATCTGAAGTCCCAACACAAGTTAGAACATTTCCGGACAAATCTTTTTTCTGTGCGACTTAAGTTGTGTTTTGTGAACATTGTTGCTGTTTTGTGTACTTTGTTGTTGTTGTTGTTGTTGTTGTTGTACCTGACCAGTGCTCATCCTCAAGTGACCTCTGACCTTCTCCTGGTCTCAGTCTGAGTGGAAACACTGAGACCGTGGAGTGGATGCAAAAACATTAAAGTGACAACTTGACTGTTTGTGTCTTGTTGTTGTTTACAAGAATTACAATCACACTTTTTAAGCTTCAAAAAAAAAAAGGTAAGGCATAATAAATATAAAATACTGCTAAGTCATTCAAATACATTTGAAATGTTCAATTAAAAGCATTTATGCAAAAAATACATTTTCCATCCATCCATTTTCTACCGTTTGGCCATTTTGGGGTGGCGGGAGGTGCTGGAGCCTATCTCAGCTGCATTCGGGCGGAAGGCGGGGTACACCCTGGACAAGTCGCCACCTCATCGCAGTTTATTGATGTTTATTTAAATAAATAATGTATGCCTTTTGGTTAATTCATCCATACTTTAGTGACACCCTGGATGTAATCATTCATATAAATATCAACATACTGTTGTCTACGTACACACACCTTATTTACACATGTTTGTCTATTTACATACATAGATGTGATCATTTGTTTGTCCATTCACTCATGTAAACATGTTCATTTATATACACATATTCACATTGACATGTGTAAACATGTGTTTGTACATTTGCATACATAGATGTAATTGTTTGTTTTACAAACATAGATATAATCATGTGTTTGTCCATTCACGTACACACAAACATTTGTCCATTCAATTATGTAAACTGAGAGATTTTCAATATTTATCGGTTTATTGACATTTACGTGTGTAAACATACGTTTGTGCATTTACATACATAGATGTAATCGTGTGTTTGTCCATTCACATACACACACAAAAATGTGTCCATTCAATTATGTAAACCGATAGATTTTCAATATCGGTTTATTGACATTTACATGTGTAAACATACGTTTGCACATTTACATACATAGATGTTATTATTTGTTTGTCCGTTCACATACACACGTAAACATTTGTCCATTCAATTATGTAAACGTGTGTTCATTTACATACATATTATCAACATTAATCGGTTTATTAGCATTTACATGTGTAAACATATGTTTGTACATTTACATACATAGATGTAATTGTTTGTCCATTCACATACACACCTAAACATTTGTCCATTCACTTATGTAAACATGTTCATTTATATACACATATTAGACTTTTATCGATATATTCACATTTACATGTGTAAACATACGTTTGTACATTTACATACATAGATATAATCATGTGTTTGTCCATTCACATACACGTAAACATTTGTCCATTCAATTATGTAAACCGATAGATTTTCAAAATTTATCAGTTTATTGACATTTACATGTGTAAACATACATTTGCACATTTACATACATAGATGTAATTATTTGTTTGTCCATTCACATACACACGTAAACATTTGTCCATTCAATTATGTAAACGTGTGTTCATGTACATACACATTTTCAACATTAATTGGTTTATTCACATTTACATGTGTAAACATATGTTTGTACATAGATGTAATTCTTTGTCCATTCACATACACACCTAAACATTTGTCCATTCTATCATGTAAACATGTTCATTTACATACACATATTAGACTTTTATCGGTCTATTCACATTTACATGTGTAAACATACGTTTGTGCATTTACATTCATAAGATATAATTGTGTGTTTGTCCATTCACATACACACACAAAAATTTGTCCATTCAATTATGTAAACCGATAGATTTTCAATATCGGTTTATTGACATTTACATGTGTAAACATACGTTTGCACATTTACATAAATAGATGTAATTATTTGTTTGTCCGTTCACATACACACGTAAACATTTGTCCATTCAATTATGTAAACGTGTGTTCATTTACATACATATTATCAACATTAATCGGTTTATTAGCATTTACATGTGTAAACATGTTTGTACATTTACATACATAGATGTAATTGTTTGTCCATTCACATACACACCTAAACATTTGTCCATTCACTTATGTAAACATGTTCATTTATATACACATATTAGACTTTTATCTATATATTCACATTTACATGTGTAAACATATGTTTGTACATTTACATACATAGATGTAATCATGTGTTTGTCCATTCACATACACACGTAAACATTTGTCCATTCAATTATGTAAACCGATAGATTTTCTATATTTATCGGTTTATTGACATTTACATGTGTAAACATACATTTGCACATTTACATACATAAATGTAATTATTTGTTTGTCCATTCACATACACACGTAAACATTTGTCCATTCAATTATGTAAACGTGTGTTCATTTACATACACATTTTCAACATTAATTGGTTTATTCACTTTTACATGTGTAAACATATGTTTGTACATAGATGTAATTCTTTGTCCATTCACATACACACCTAAACATTTGTCCATTCTATCATGTAAACATGTTCATTTACATACACATATTACTTTTATCGGTCTATTCACATTTACATGTTTAAACATACGTTTGTGCATTTACATACATAAGATATAATCGTGTGTTTGTCCATTCACATACACACACAAAAATTTGTCCATTCAATTATGTAAACCGATAGATTTTCAATATCGGTTTATTGACATTTACATGTGTAAACATACGTTTGCACATTTACATACATAGATGTAATTATTTGTTTGTCCGTTCACATACACACGTAAACATTTGTCCATTCAATTATGTAAACGTGTGTTCATTTACATAAACATTATCAACATTAATCGGTTTATTTACATTTACATGTGTAAACATGTTTGCACATTTACATACATAGATATAATCATGTGTTTGTCCATTCACATACACACGTGAACATTTGTCCATTCAATTATGTAAACCGAGAGATTTTCAATATTTATCTGTTTATTGACATTTACATGTGTAAACATACGTTTGCACATTTACATACATAGATGTAATTGTTTGTTTGTCCGTTCACATAAACACGTAAACATTTGTCCATTAAATTATGTAAACGTGTGTTCATTTACATACACTTTTCAACATGAATTGGTTTATTCACATTTACATGTATGTTTGTACATAGATGTCATTGTTTGTCCATTCACATACACACCTAAACATTTGTCCATTCACTCATGTAAACATGTTCATTTACATACACGTATTAGACTTTTATCGGTCTATTCACATTTACATGTGTAAACATACGTTTGTACATTTACATACATAGATTTAATTATTTGTTTGTCCATTCACATACACATGTAAACATTTGTCATTCACTCATGCAAACATACACATATTCAATATCTATTGTTGTATTCACATTTACACGTGTAAAAAGGTTTGTCCTTTCACATACATGGATGTAATCATTTGTTTGTCCATTCACATACACACATAAGCATTTGTCTGTCCATTCACAGAAACTCATGTAAACAATGGTTTGTCCATTCACATGCATAGATGTAATTCGTCTATTCGGAAACATACGAAAGCATCTGTCTGTCTGTCCATTTGCGTAAAACGCATGCCATTCACATGCACTTGTGTAAACATTTGGCCATTCCCAAACACGCGTGTAAACATTTGTCTATCCTGAAAAGGTTTGTCCACTCACATACATGGATGTAATCATTTGTTCATTCACATCCATATATGCAAACGTGTCTGTCCATTCACATAAACTTATGTAAACAATTGTCTCCCTATTCATATAAACTCATGGAAACGTGTTTGTCCATTCACATACATGGATGTAATAATGTCTGTCCATTCACATCCACAATGGTAACATTGTGTATGTGAATGGACAGAAATTATAAATAAAAATATATATATACAGTTTATATATATATATATTATATATATATAAATATAAATACATGTCTGTTCATTTACATAAACCCATGTAAACGCGGTTTGTACACTCACATACGCTCATGTAAACATTTTTCTGTCTATTCACATACACTCATGTTAACATTTGCCTGTCCTTTCACATACACTCATGTACACGTGTTTGTCAATTCACATACACTCGTGTAAACATTTCTGTTCATTCACTTAAACGCATGTAAACATGTGTCTGTCCATTCACTTAAACTCATGTAAAGACGTTTTTCCATTCACATGTAAACACGTTTGTTGGTGCACATCCACTCATTTGTCTGTCCTTTCACGTGCACTCATGTAAGTGCATTCACATACAATCATGTTAACATTTGTCCATTCACGTACTGTAAATTTATGTAAACATGTATGTGCATTCACATACACTGCTGTAAACATTTGTCTGTCCATTCCCATAAACTCATGTAAACACTTGTCTGTCCATTCACTTAAACTCATGTAAACACGTTTTTCTTTTCACACAGTTTGTCCATTCACATACACTGCTGTAAACATTTGTCTGTCCATTCCCATAAACTCATGTAAACACTTGTCTGTCCATTCACTTAAACTCATGTAAACACGTTTTTCTTTTCACACAGTTTGTCCATTCACATACACTCATGTAAACATTTGTCTGTTGAAATGTAATGTTGTAAACGTCACCTGGCGGAGCTTCGTTTTTCTTTCTTTCTTCCACTTGGAAGATGTTTGTAAGAAGGCAATGTAAAGAAAACGCATGGAATTTTATTTTTTAATAATTTTTTATTTTGCTCAAAAACAAACATTCACTGAAAATATGTTGACTTCATCTCTCAGAAGAAAAACAAAGGACCTTAATGTCCGCCATTTTTTTTGCATTCGGCACCAAGACTGCCAACACAACTCCAACATGGAACACACAATTGTACGTTACATATTACACAATCATCCATGATATATTACATCATCAACACGCATGATATATTACATCATCAACACGCATGATATATTACATCATCAACACGCAGGGAGAAGATTCTTTTTCTCCATCAATTCTCTTTATTTGTCACAAACTCATTGGACATATTTGAAATAAAAGAAAGTTCCTTGTGTAGTTTTGAAGCAGTTTTGGTCAAGTTTAAAGTTCCAAGACAACAAATTTATTCCACGACCACGCAATTCAACTTTTAATCCTCTTAACGACTCTGAAGTAACGACATCCATTTTTATTTACTAATATAATTTTGAATAAATGTAACTGGTGCATGAAGAACATATCAGCATTTATTGAAACATCAAATAAGCTCTCCTTCTTCCTACTCCTTTTCGGAGTTAAGACTTAAATGTTAAATGGTGATGTGCGTACTCAGTTATGCATGTTTGAAATAAAACCTCAATATTAACGTCAGTATTTTGACATGTTTGGTGAGGAAATGCTAAAAAGTAGAGATGTGCCGATCAATCGGCCACCGATCAATATCGGCCGAATTTTGTGAAAAGGTACGTGCCTTTAAATGTGGATGATAATCACTCATCTCCTTGGCTGACATCGTGTTTGAAGTTGGTCCCCCGGCAGCTGATTATGTGTATAATTAATAATATTATATAATTATTATAAATAATAATGATGTGTCTCCATACACAGTGTGCAGCCGCTCCCCAAAGCGAATAACAATCACCTTCGTTACAGCAAATAAACTGCATTTCTTAAGTATTATTATCAAGTATAGACATGAGTGTATGTGAATGGACAAGCAAATGTTTACATGAGTTTAACTGATAGGAAAGACAAATGTTTTACATGAATGTATGTAACTGTAAAAATGCTAACATGAGTGAATGTGAATGGACTGACACGTGTTTACATGAGTGCATGTGAATGACGGACACATGTTTACTTGAGTTTATGTGAATGGACAGTCACATGTTTACATGAGTTTATGTGAATGGACAGACATATTTCCATACGTTTATGTGAAT
This sequence comes from Entelurus aequoreus, assembly GCF_033978785.1. NCBI lineage: Eukaryota > Metazoa > Chordata > Actinopteri > Syngnathiformes > Syngnathidae > Entelurus > Entelurus aequoreus. Next base: position 33,559,088 of record NC_084755.1, read on the forward strand.
GGAAGGACACTTTTTTTCAATGAGTGTATGCGAACTGACAGACAAATGTTTACATTAGTGTATGTGAATGGGCAAACAAGTGTTTACATGTGGATGTGAATGGACAGACACATGTTTACATGAGTGCATGTGACTGGACAGACACATGTTTACATGAGTTTATGTGAATGGACATACATGTTTCCATAAGTTTATGTGAATGGAAGGACACTTTTTTTTTCAATGAGTCAATGCGAACTGACCGACAAATGTTTACATTAGTGTATGTGAATGGGCAAACACGTGTTTACATGTGTATGTGAATGAACAAACAAATGTTTACATGAGTTTAACTGATAGGAAAGACAAATGTTTTACATGAATGTATGTAACTGTAAAAATGCTAACATGAGTGAATGTGAATGGACTGACACGTGTTTACATGAGTGCATGTGAATGACAGACACATGTTTACTTGAGTTTATGTGAATGGACAGACATATTTCCATACTTTTATGTGAATGGAAGGACACTTTTTTTCAATGAGTGTATGCGAACTGACAGACAAATGTTTACATTAGTGTATGTGAATGGGCAAACAAGTGTTTACATGTGGATGTGAATGGACAGACACATGTTTACATGAGTTTATGTGAATGGACAGTCACGTGTTTACATGAGTTTATGTGAATGGACAAACGTGTTTACATGAGTGTATTTGAATGGGCAGACAGGTTTACGTGAGTGTATGTGAATGGACAGACACAGGTTTACATGAGTGTATGTGAATGGACAGACACACGTTTATGTGAGTGTATGTGAATGAACCTACACTCATGTAAACATGCAAGACACCCTTGCTCCTGATGGGTCGTGGTTAGGGCCTTGCATGGCAGCTCCTGCGTGAATGTGCGTGAATGTGTGTGTGAATGTGGAAATAGCGTCAAAGTGCTTTGACTACCTTGAAGGTAGAAAAGCGCTAAACAAGTATAACTGATTTACACGAGTGTATGTGAATGGACAAATACGTGTTTACATGAGTGTATGTGAATGGACAAACACGTGTTTACACGAGTGTATGTGAACGGACAAATATGTGTTTACACGAGTGTATGTGAATAACAAATACGTGTTTACACGAGTGTATGTGAATGGACAAATACGTGTTTACACGAGTGTATGTGAATGGACAAACACATGTTTACACGAGTGTATGTGAATGGACAAATACGTGTTTACACGAGTGTATGTGAATGGACAAATGCGTGTTTACATGAGTGTATGTGAATGGACAAATACGTGTTTACATGAGTGTATGTGAATGGACAAATACGTGTTTACATGAGTGTATGTGAATGGACAAATACGTGTTTACATGAGTGTATGTGAATGGACAAACACATGTTTACACGAGTGTATGTGAACGGACAAATACGTGTTTACACGAGTGCATGTGAATGGACAAATACGTGTTTACACGAGTGTATGTGAACAGACAAATACGTGTTCACATGAGTGTATGTGAATGGACAAATACGTGTTTACACGAGTGTATGTGAACGGACAAATACGTGTTTACACGAGTGCATGTGAATGGACAAATACGTGTTCACACGAGTGTATCTGAATGGACAAATACGTGTTTACATGAGTGTATGTGAACGGACAAATACGTGTTTACACGAGTATATGTGAATGGACAAACACGTGTTTACACAAGTGTATGTGAACGGACAAATACGTGTTCACACGAGTGTATGTGAATGGACACAAGTGTTTACACGAGTGTATGTGAATGGACTAATACGTGTTTACATGAGTGTATGTGAATGGACAAATACGTGTTTACACGAGTGTATGTGAATGGACAGTGTGTCAGCATGGTTACAGTCAGAACACGACACGTAAGGGGAGGGTGGATCCATAAGTTGGTGGTGTTGATACCAGGATGGTTGATACTGTAAATAGATACTGTATATATATTTTGGTATTGTTTACAAACTGAGGGCATACTTCCTGCACACATGGGGTCCTACAGAGCACACATGGGGTCCTACAGAGCACACATGGGGTCCTACAGGGCACACATGGGGTCCTACAGAGCACACATGGGGTCCTACAGGGCACACATGGGGTCCTACAGAGCACACATGGGGTCCTACAGGGCACACATGGGGTCCTACAGAGCACACATGGGGTCCTACAGGGCACACATGGGGTCCTACAGAGCACACATGGGGGTCCTACAGGGCACACATGGGGTCCTACAGAGCACACATGGGGTCCTACAGAGCACACATGGGGGTCCTACAGAGCACACATGGGGTCCTACAGAGCACACATGGGGTCCTACAGAGCACACATGGGGTCCTACAGAGCACACATGGGGGTCCTACAGAGCACACATGGGGGTCCTACAGGGCACACATGGGGTCCTACAGGGCACATATGGGGGTCCTACAGAGCACACATGGGGGTCCTACAGGGCACACATGGGGTCCTACAGAGCACACATGGGGTCCTACAGAGCACACATGGGGTCCTACAGGGCACACATGGGGTCCTACAGAGCACACATGGGGTCCTACAGGGCACACATGGAGTCCTACAGAGCACACATGGGGTCCTACAGAGCACACATGGGGTCCTACAGAGCACGCATGGGGTCCTACAGAGCACACAGGGGGTCCTACAGAGCACACAGGGGGTCCTACAGAGCACACATGGGGTCCTACAGAGCACACATGGGGTCCTACAGAGCACACAGGGGGTCCTACAGAGCACACATGTGGTTCTACAGAGCACACATGGGGTCCTACAGAGCACACAGGGGGTCCTACAGGGCACACATGGGGTCCTACAGAGCACACATGGGGGTCCTACAGAGCACACATGGGGTCCTACAGAGCACACATGGGGTCCTACAGAGCACACATGGGGTCCTACAGAGCACACATGGGGTCCTACAGAGCACACATGTGGTTCTACAGAGCACACATGGGGTCCTACAGAGCACACATGGGGGTCCTACAGAGCACACATGGGGTCCTACAGAGCACACATGGGGGTCCTACAGAGCACACATGGGGTCCTACAGAGCACACATGGGGTTCTACAGAGCACACATAGGGTCCTACAGAGCAAAAAGCAAAGGATTGAAATGAGTAATGTATAGTTTTGTATGAAAAGAAGAAGATGGACCCTAAAGATGAGTTTGTCTACACGGCTGCAACAATGGGTTGATTTGAAGAAGTCAGTCACTGGAGGTGGGTGAACCTTCTTCAGTCAGGGTCTTGAAGTGGACCGCCAAAGCCTCCTCCTCTGGGTTGGGTGTGCGCTTGTACTGGTCCCTGGTGATCAGGTAGGCCAGCAGCACACCGAAGCACACCAGCAGGACACCCAATATGTTGGCCAGCACCCCCTCAGCGGGGAAGGAGGAATAGGTGGACCTGGACCAGACACCAAAACGTCACAGGGTTTCCCACACAGGATGAATGACGTGGAAGATGCGATCCAGAGATTTGCATATTTGGCCATGACGCATTTGCAAAAAAGCAAAACAATGATGTTTATAGAACCACAAATGAACTTTTGTCTGGTCGAAACACTTCCCTCATGGTGCCGCTGTACGTTTAAAATGCTGACCTTCTCACTTTGGCCCTTGGAGGCAAAATGTTCGGGCCCCCTGCTGTAGAGCAACAGGGGTCATTTTATGAGTTTGTTTACGTCGACGTGTGTTGCAGTATTGTTGACTTCATCATCACAAATCATAAACAACAACGTACCGTATTTTTCGGACTATAAGTTGCAGTTTTTTTCATAGTTTGGCCGGGGGTGCGACTTATACTCAGGAGCGACTTATGTGTGAAATTATTAACACATTAGCGTAAAATATCAAATAATATTATTTAGCTCATTCACGTAAGAGACTAGACGTATAAGATTTCATGGGATTTAGCGATTAGGAGTGACAGATTGTTTGGTAAACGTATAGCATGTTCTATATGTTATAGTTATTTGAATGACTCTTACCATAATATGTTGGGTGGGGGGGGTCCTACTTTGGAAATAACGTGTACCCCTTTCAGATATCGCATTTAGTTCCCACTAAAACATTCACATGTTGCACAATGAGATGTAAACATGGGAGCATGTGTACTTTCCTGTACCTTTCTGTTTGTAAAATATACCTTTATTAGTGTTTCTTTAATATAATAACATCATTTTATGATTACGGTTCAGGTTCGGTGAATGCGCATATGAAACTGGTGGGGTTCGGTACCTCCAACAACGTTAAGAACCACCGGACTAGACGTATAAGATTTCATGGGATTTAGCGATTAGGAGTGACAGATTGTTTGGTAAACGTATAGCATGTTCTATATGTTATAGTTATTTGAATGACTCTTACCATAATATGTTACGTTAACATACCAGGCACGTTCTCAGTTGGTTATTTATGCCTCATATAACGTACACTTATTCAGCCTGTTGTTCACTATTCTTTATGTATTTTAAATTGCCTTTCAAATGTCTATTCTTGCTGTTGGCTTTTATCAAATACATTTCCCCCAAAAACGCGACTTATATATGTTTTTTTCCTTCTTTATTATGCATTTTCGGACAGTACTCCGGAGCGACTTATACTCCGAATATAATAATTTAGCGCTCACAATGTGATTTATCAAGGCTAAAACTGTTCTGCGGCCGCTGATTTATTTATAAATGATTATTATTATCATTTATTTGTGGTGGGGCGCCAACAATAAATCAACATGGTGAACACAACTTTTTACTAATTTATTTGATAAAATATGACATCCGTAATTTTTTCTATCCTAATCTATCTAAGTTAATTTATTAGGTACATACCGACCATTGCTTTTGTGGTACTCATTGGGCCAAACCTCGGGCACTAAATTTGTCTAAAATCTCAGGTTACCTTCAATCAAGATGAATACCAATGGAGACTGAAGACAAAGCCTGGTTAACAACATCCCTTCTATTCTCGTGCAGGGAGGATTTTAAACACAAACACAGGGACAAATATGATGGACGCAGACATACTTGATGTCGAAGAGGAGTTTCTCTGTGATCCCAAGCAGGCTGGTCCCGACAGCCATGGCCAGCAGAAACAGACCACAGAACACATGGACGGGGAGGTACGAGGCTCGCAACCATGACGACGCACCAGGAAACAGGAAGAACAACAAACCCATCACCCACTGGTGAGAGACAAAGACAAGTGTGACGTTTACAGTTGTGTTCAGATGTTCAGTCCGATAACGCAGCCGATTCTCGCTCACGTGTAAAAATATACATTTGATGCTTCACGGTGTTGTACAATAATCACACTCTCGAAAAATAACCCTTTTAATCAATCCTAAAAAGTCCAAAATGACTATGACAGACACATGTATGTAAACTTCTGAGCACAACGGTATGTGTTTGATCGTGCAGTGTTCCTTCACTGCACTTTTGGGGTTTTTAATTGTAATACATTTTTTCACCACTTGTGGCAGTAATGACAATAGCAATCAAACAGAAGTGTGGAGCTTAAAGTCTTAAAAAGTTTCTTAAGCGCAAAAATGATGGCTTAACTAGTGAAGCTAAGTTTTCATTTGCGATTCAATTTTATTGACAGTTCATTTAAGAAACATACATATTATTAATAATTTGGTTTGAATGTATTTATGTTAGCACTGGGTTATGTACACTACCGTTCAAAAGTTTGGGGTCACATTGAAATGTCCTTATTTTTGAAGGAAAAGCACTGTACTTTTCAATGAAGATAACTTTAAACTAGTCTTAACTTTAAAGAAATACACTCTATACATTGCTAATGTGGTAAATGACTATTCTAGCTGCAAATGTCTGGTTTTTGGTGCAATATCTACATAGGTGTATAGAGGCCCAGTTCCAGCAACTATCACTCCAGTGTTCTAATGGTACAATGTGTTTGCTCATTGGCTCAGAAGGCAATTGATGATTAGAAAACCCTTGTGCAATCATGTTTACACATCTGAAAATAGTTTAGCTCGTTACAGAAGCTACAAAACTGACCTTCCTTTGAGCAGATTGAGTTTCTGGAGCATCACATTTGTGGGGTCAATTAAACGCTCAAAATGGCCAGAAAAAGAGAACTTTCATCTGAAACGCGACAGTCTATTCTTGTTCTTAGAAATGAAGGCTATTCCACAAAATTGTTTGGGTGATCCCAAACTTTTGAACATATATATATATATATATATATATATATATATACATATATATATATATATATATATATATATATATATATATATATATATATATATATATATATATATATATATATATATATATATATATATATATATGTATATATATATATATATATATATATATATATATATATATATATATATATATATATATATATGTATGTATGTATGTATGTATGTATATATATATATATATATATATATTAGGGGTGTGGGGAAAAAATCGATTCGAATTCGAATCGCGATTCTCACGTTGTGCGATTCAGAATCGGTTATCATTTTTTAAAAATTGTTTGTTTTTTTGTTTTTTTATTTATAAAAATTATATATTTATTTATTTTATTTTATTTTTTAATTCATCAATCTAACGAAACAATACACAGCAATACCATAACAATGCAATCCAATTCCAAAACCAAACCCGACCCAGCAACACTCAGAACTGCAATAAACAGAGCAATTGAGAGGAGACACAAACACGACACAGAACAAACCAAAAGTAGTGAAACAAAAATGAATATTATCAACAACAGTATCAATATTAGTTACAATTTCAACATAGCAGTGATTAAAAATCCCTCTTAGACATTATCATTAGACATTTATAAAAATTTTTTAAAAAGAACAATAGTGTCACAGTGGCTTACACTTGCATCGCATCTCATAAGCTTGACAACACACTGTGTCCAATATTTTCACAAAGATAAAATAAGTCATATTTTTGGTTCATTTAATAGTTCAAACAAATTTACATTATTGCAATCAGTTGATAAAACATTGTCCTTTACAATTATAAAAGCTTTTTACAAAAATCTACTAATCTGCTTGCATGTCAGCAGACTGGGGTAGATCCTGCTGAAATCTATGTATTGAATGAATAGAGAATCCTTTTGAATCGGGAAAAAAATCGTTTTTGAATCGAGAATCGTGTTGAATTGAAAAAAAATCGATTTTGAATAGAATCGTGACCCCAAGAATCGATATTGAATCGAATCGTGAGACACCCAAAGATTCACAGCCCTAGTATATACTGTATATATATATAAGCTAGCTCTTGGGACGTGGAACGTCAACTCGCTGGGGGGGAAGGAGCCTGAGCTAGTACGCGAGGTGGAGAAGATCCGGCTAGATATAGTCGGACTCACTTCGACGCACAGCAAGGGCTCTGGAACCAGTTCTCTCGAGAGGGGCTGGACTCTCTTCCACTCTGGCGTTGCCGGCAGTGAGAGGCGACGGGCTGGGGTGGCTATTCTTGTTGCCCCCCGGCTCAAAGCCCGCACGTTGGAGTTCAACCCGGTGGACGAGAGGGTAGCTTCCCTCCACCTTCGGGAGGGGGGGACGGGTCCTGACTGTTGTTTGCGCTTACGCGCCAAATGGCAGCTCAGGGTACCCACCCTTTTTGGATTCACTCGAGGGAGTACTGGAGAGTGCTCCCCCGGGTCTCAGTGTCTTTGCATGTGTTTCATGAAAAGTGTGTGCACTATGGCCGCCAGCAATAAAAATTAGCCGCACCCTCTTATAAGCCGCAAGGCACCAAGCGTGGGAAAAAATTTGTGGCTTATTGTTTGGAATTTACTTTTTGAGAGGACAAATTTAGGACAAATTTTGAGAGGACAAATTTACAATTTGTCTGTTTTAATTTTCATCCGTTTTTATGTGTGCCTTCATTTTCAGTATATTGGATTAGTATTTATTTTTGTAATCAGCCTCACCTAAGCCTGTGTCAATCTTTGTGATTGACACATGCTTCCATATCATTACTCAAGGTTTATCATTTATGAAGGGAATTTATTACGATCAAAATCAAGAGTAAGATTACTGATGTTAATATTTGAGTGGGCCCCGAGGTCAAAAAGGTTAGGCACCCCAGCGATAGTGAACATCCACCTACCTGCAAGCTAAATAAGACGAGAGTAGCCATCCCGCACCAGCTGTGTAAGGAGTACATGTCCGTGTACTTGGCTGCTCCGTGGAAGTCGAACACAGCCACCATGCCTACACACAACACACATGTTCAACATTGTCGACTGGAGTGATTTGCCACGTCGACACAAATACAATTGTTGGTCTATCATTGAAAGTCGTCGTCTTACTCGTGGCTCAAGGCGTGAACGCCGACACACCTGTGTCCGTCTTACCTACGACGCTGATGATGAGGGCGAGCAGGTGAATGACGCCATGAAGTATCTTGACATTTTTCGACACCTCCTTGCGGAATACTCGATACACCAGGATAGCTGCGAAGAGATCGTTGAGTTAGTACAATTAAGGTAAGGTAGCTTAAAAAAAAAAGTCCCTCTAAAATAAACACAGTAGTGATTTTAGACTTTTTTTCTATCGAGTTTCAGCTCGTTTTGGAACACCTACTTTTAGCTCCAAAATGTGGGCGGGCCTGCTGACACCTACAGAAGACTGGGGGCAATTTCATATTGCGTAGTACCGTATTTTTCGGACTAAAGTCGCAGTTTTTTTCATAGTTTGGCCGGGGGTGCGACTTATACTCAGGAGCGACTTATGTGTGAAATTATTAACACATTACCGTAAAATATCAAATAATATTTTCTAGCTCAGGGGTCACCAACCTTTATGAAACCAAGAGCTACTTCTTGGGTACTGATTAATGCGAAGGGCTACCAGTTTGATACACACTTAAAAAAATTGCCAGAAATAGCCAATTTGCTCAATTTACCTTTAACTCTATGTTATTATTAATAATTAATTATATTTACACTTAATTGAACGGTTTAAAAGAGGAGAAAACGCGAAAAAAAATGACAATTAAATTTTGAAACATAGTTTATCTTCAAATTCGAATCTTTAAAATTCAAAATTCAACCGAAAAAAAGAGGAGAAAAACTAGCTTATTCGAATCTTTTTGAAAAAATTAAAAAAATAATTTATGGGACATCATTAGTAATTTTTCCTGATCAAGATTAATTTTAGAATTTTGATGACATTTTTTAAATAGGTTAAAATCCAATCTGCACTTTGTTAGAATATATAACAAATTGGACCAAGCTATATTTCTAACAAAGACAAATCATTATTTTGTCTAGATTTTCCAGACCAAAAATTTTAAAAGAAATTCAAAAGACTTTGAAATAAGATTTAAATTTGATTCTACAGATTTTCTAGATTTCCCAGAATAATTTTTTTTGAATGTGACTTATACTCCAGTGCGACTTATATATGTTTTTTTTCCTTCTTCATTATGCATTTTCGGCCAGTGCGACTTATACTCCGAAAAATACGGTATGTTTTGGTAGCATCTTCATCCCGAAACACGATATTTTTACTTGGAATTTGAAGGAATGATCAAATATGGCTGCCAGATGCGTTGTTGCAGGTATTTGCAATACATCTAAAGAAGGGGTCAGACTGCTAAAGGGACGGATCAAGCAAGAGGTGTAATTTGCAGCAATCATTTCAATAATTCTGACTTCGAAGAAGGGTTTTGGTCGTAGTTTGAATGGAAGAACTTTTAAAGGCTCAAGCCAAATGCGATCCTGAAAGTCAGGAGCACCCTTTAGGGGAGAGAAACTGAGTGAGAACCTGCGGAAAAACTGAGAAAAATGACCGTATTTTTCGGACTATAAGTCACAGTTTTTTTCATAGTTTGGCCGGGGGTGCAACTTATACTCAGGAGCGACTTATGTGTGAAATTATTAACACATTACCGTAAAATATCAAGTAATATTATTTAGTTAATTCACGTAAGAGACTAGACGTATAAGATTTCATGGGATTTAGCGATTAGGAGTGACAGATTGTTTGGTAAACGTATAGCATGTTCTATATGTTATAGTTATTTGAATGGCTCTTACCATAATATGTTACGTTAACATACCAGGCACGTTCTCAGTTGGTTATTTATGCCTCATATAACGTACACTTATTCAGCCTGTTGTTCACTATTCTTTATTTATTTTAAATTGCCTTTCAAATGTCTATTCTTGGTGTTGGCTTTTATCAAATACATTTCCCCAAATAATGCGACTTATATATGGTTTTTTCCTTCTTTATTATGCATTTTCGGCCGGTGCGATTTATACTCCGGAGGGACTTATACTCCGAAAAATACGGTAGATAAAAAGAAGGTAAGCTGCTAGTAGTCTATTTTGGTCCTCTTCCACTGATGTTTTCCTCAAGTTGCTTGAGGAAATGCTGAAAGAGTATGAAACACAGGCTATGGTGTCTATGGAAAAGGAGATGGAAAAGTAGGGAAGACCGGAAGTAGCGATTCCTTTATATTTATCTTTTTGCCCATAATGTTAACCATAATCATGGACCTGGGCGAAAAAAAATCATGTAATTAAGTGATTAAAATAATTGTTTTCTATGCCTTTATCCAAAACTTTGCTTCTTCCTACTCCCATTACAGATATTTTAAAATGTGCCAATGTAACCACATGAGGTCTTTTGATGTACCTTGTTTTAACATGTCTGAAACAAAAAAACTAATCATAACATAACTACTTTCCATGCAGGGAAATGGGATGTAGTTCTGTAGATCAGTGTTTTTCAACCTTTTTTGAGCCGAGGCACATTTTTTGCGTTGAAAAAATCCGGAGGCACACCACCAGCAGAAATCACTAAAAAACGAAACTCAGTTGACAGTAAAAAGTCGTTGTCGCAATTTTTGGATATGACTTTAAACCATAACCAACCATGCATCAATATAGCTCTCAAAATAGGTGTACTGTCACCACCTGTCACATCACACCCTGACTTATTTGGTATTTTTTGCTGTTTTCTTGTGTGTAGTGTTTTAGTTCTTGTCTTGCACTCCTATTTTTTTTGTATTTTCCTGTAGCAGTTTCATGTCTTCCTTTGAGCGATATTTCACGCATCTACTTTGTTTTAGCAATCAAGAATATTTCAGTTGTTTTTATCCTTCTTTGTGGGGACATTGTTGATTGTCATGTCATGTTCGGATGTGCATTGTGGACGCCGTCTTTGCTCCGCAGTAAGTCTTTGCTGTCGTCCAGCATTCTGTTTTTGTTTACTTTGTAGCCAGTTCAGTTTTAGTTTTGTTCTGCATAGCCTTCCCTAAGCTTCAATGCCTTTTTTTAGGGGCACTCACCTTTTGTTTATTTTTGGTTTAAGCATTAGACACCTTTTTACCTGCACACTGCCTCCCGCTGTTTCCGACATCTACAAAGCAATTAGCTACCTGCTGCCACCTACAGATATGGAAGAGTATTACAAGGTTACTCTGCTGAGCTAAATTTAGACAGCACCGACACTCAACAACAACACATCATTTGCAGACTATAATTACTGGTTTGCAAAAAATATTTTTAACCAAAATAGGTGAATTTAGATAATCTCCCACGGCACACCAGACTGTATCTCAGTGGTTGAAAGACACTGCTGTAGATGAAGTCACACCAAGAGGGGGCAGCATATCGAATCTGGCAATGGAAAGGGGGTGTTCCAAGTACAGTTAGTTATCTACAGATTACTCAAAAACTCAATGATATTATGGGAAATGACTGGCAGATTGATTTTCAGGAGCAAAAAATACATAGAACTTGAACATAGAAGTTTCGGTCGTCTGGACGCTCTCCAAAAAATGTCACTCGCCGCTCAAAAAAGAAGTCAATCTAAAGGGTCTGAATACTTTCTAAATCGACAACACTGATCCCTGCTCTGATCTTGTGTGTTAAGAAGCAGAGCTACACTACTGCACTACCGTACAGACTCGAGGTGGTGAAATGATCGATTCTCCGATGCATCACACTTAAATTTGATTATTTACGTATGTAATATACAGTAGATCGTAGGGTATCGGCAAGGCATGGGAAAATGCCGATCCAGATCCAGTTTTAAAAAAAAACTCTGGTCCGTGTTTTCCAAAGCACGATTTAAATAATACATTCCACTTTTCTGCTGCTCCCTAATTTCCGTTCTGCATTTTCCAGCACACCTTCAACACATCCACAGGTCTGTGGATTCTCACGCAGTTGCTTTTAGCTGCTGGCATTACACGACAGGCTCTTCTCACTCTTTTCTGTGTCTCCCTCTCACAGACAGCAAGCGCACCTTCTTACACGCGTCACATACTGTCACGTCATACGTCACATACGTATACGCCCTCCCCGAGCGGAGAGGTAGCAGCATGGCTAACGTTAGCTGTGATGCTAGCACAGCCGTGCGAGCAACGTTCCCTCTAAGGTGAGCGCCTGTTCAATTAAGCACTGCTCAAGCGTCCTCTGCGCATAGCAATTATATGCCACGCACAAAATCAAATAAAAAAATAAGCGCATAACAATTTTCGACACACGGACACGACAAAGAAAACAGTTTTCGTCATCATTGTTCAAATATTGTAACGTCTGTCGAGACGCTTATCTCCATTCGGTGCCCCACGCCCACACCATCAAAATGCAGAGGCAAAAATTTCCACATCAACACCGTATGAAAAAATTAGTGATTTTTTTAGTTGTGATTTCCTTCTCAGCATGAAAGTTTAAAAGTAGCATATATTAATGCAGTATGAAGAAGAATGTTTTAATGTAGACATGCAAGCCTTGAAAGAAAATGTTTAAAATCAAGACTACATTTCCTGAAAATGGTTGCATTTCTACCCTATATTTTAACTTTAGATTTATTCTCATATCAAACTCTTTTGGCTGTCTTTTTGACACTTACATCCGGCGCCCCCCTCCACACCCCGGATTATAAATAATGTAAATAGTTCAATGTGATTATCTTGTGTGATGACTGTATTATGATGATAGTATATATCTGATAGTATATATCTGTATCATGAATCAATTTAAGTGGACCCCGACTTAAACAAGTTGAAAAACTTATTCGGGTGTTACCTTTTAGTGGTCAATTGTACGGAATATGTACTTCACTGTGCAACCTACTGATAAAAGTCTCAATCAATCAATCAAAACACATAGAAACATCATACTGCTGTGATTATATGCATCAAGTGTTCAATCAAGGCTAAGGCAAAATATCGAGATATATATCGTGTATCGCAATATGGCCTTAAAATATCGCAATATTAAAAAAAGGCCATATCGCCCAGCCCTAGTTCAATGATGCCATTTCTGTTTGTCATGAATAATTTTGTCTATTTTGTGTTTATCCTTGAATAAACAGGTCAGTTTCTTGTTACCAACCATTGTGTATTATTCAAACTCCCCTAATTCAGCTGGGTAGTTGTTATCAAGAGTACAAAAAACCCTTTTCAACATGATTCTGACAACTAAGTAGGCTAAATAACTTCAAACTTTAATACATGCTCGGATAGGCCAGTATCGGTCAGTATCTGTATCGGTATCAGATCGGAAGTGCAAAAACAATATCGGTATCGGATCGGAAGTGCAAAAACCTGGATCGGGACATCCCTAGTAGATGGTTCCAAAAATCTGCATTAATGCTAATTATCTCTATACATTGGTTGAAGGTTTGGTTCGATCTAACCATTAGCTAACAATCTTTTAACACTATGTGTTAGCTGGGTTAGAGCGGACACGCGGAGGAAGGAGGAGGCCAGGGCAAGTGAAATAGTGACATAAGAAAACAATAAATGCATTGTTCACTTAATAGAAACCGCGTTACATCATAAAGTAACCAGATAAGAGGAGGAAATTAGTAAATAGATTAATAAGTCAGGAGAGACACATTCAGCCATAGATATGAATGAGTAGATAGACGACACGTCTTTAAGCCGCAAGTTTGTGGGGCCAAGTTGTTTGAACAGTCTCTGTTTTTAAAAGGCGCAAAGATTAAATCCAGGATGCCTGCTCTCCAAGTTTGGACGTTTATTTATTTTAGGCAGCTACAGTTCTCATGTACTGTATGTAGTTGTCCATATGCTGTGCACGCTAATGTCTAAAAACCCGTAACAACACAATACTCTATACATTAGTAGCCAAAGAAAGCGCATTGTAGACATAATATCAATATTATGATAATAAAATGAAATACATTTTGAATATATCATAATAATATTTTAATATATTAAAAATATAGTAATAATAAACAATATGGGAAGAAGTAAGGATGCATAATTCAATTTATAATCGAATCATGAGGTGCCCAAAGATTCCCAACTTTAGTACAGACAGTCCCATTGTAATGTGTTCATACTGGAGGGCATTAAAGGTGGCGCAGGTCCAAATGTATTTCTGGTGGGCCACCAAAAAGAAAATGAATCTAGTAAACGCTGCTTTCTATTAATTCATTTCATAAAATGTGACATTTGTAAATATTTCTATCCAATTTTATTGAAATGATTATGTACCTACCATGGTTGTAGTGGTACTCAATGGGACAAATCTGGGACCCGGGGCACTGAATTGCTCTCATATCTCAGCGTGATCATGTTATAGTCTTTCTATTAGTCTGTCTGTGTTTGAAGACACAATTAAAGCCATGTGATTGTTTTCACGAGGCTTCAAGAAAGGAGCACGTATGGTGACCGAAGACAATGCCTGGTCTGATGGGGATTTGTCATTGTGGATGCTGCTTGAGGCAATTAAGGGGACGTTAGGGACACGTTTGTGTGTCTGTGCGTGGAGAGTCGCCCGCTAGCGTCCGGCTGACCTTTGCTGTTATCACTTTAACTTAATCTGGCTTTGTAACAGACAGCTGTCCCGTTGTACCAGTGCGACTAATGCGGTTATCGCCGGTGGAAGAATACACAGAGCTGCAGGTGCAATAGAAGCACACGAACATCACCTTAATGTTTACAGCAGGATTGTATGTTGTAATGGTCACACTATATTAGCGAGTGTAAGGAAATGTCACTCCACTGTGACGAAGACAGACTACGACAGGTGTGGGGATGTAACGATAAACGGTATCTATGAGAACTGCGGTGAAACTCCCGACGGTTAGCATTACTGTTTTAAATCGAAGCTATCGAAAAATCGTGATTGATAACTGCACTTTGATAAACTCACGGAGTGACTGGCGCCAGCTTAGATGCTAACATGAAAACAAGAGACATTAACCTCTTTCCCCATTTGGAAACGACATACCCCAAAGTGACGCGGAGTCATCGTTTTATACTCAAGAGGAAAAAAAGACGGAGGTGCGTTCAAGGACCGCTGAATAGAGTAGGATGCCACAACGCCCACCAGAAATAATAAATACAAATAATAGATTTTATTTGTTACACACTTTTCATTAGAATACATTTTAAAGTACTTTTTTTATCAATAAGGTGAACAATTTAAGGCAGAATTTATGTGGCACAGATCACAATCATTGTGACCTGATAAAATATAAAATAATGAATGGTAAAAGTTAGGGATGTCCGATAATGTCTTTTTTGCCGATATCCGATATTCCGATATTGTCCAACTCTTAATTACCGATACCGATATCAACCGATACCGATATATACAGTCGTGGAATTAACACATTATTATGCCTAAATTGGACAACCAGGTATGGTGAAGATAAGGTCCTTTTTTTAAAAATTAATAAAATAAGATTAATAAATTAAAAACATTTTCTTGAATAAAAAAGAAAGTAAAACAATATAAAAACAGTTACATAGAAACTAGTAATGAATGAAAATTAATAAAATTAACTGTTAAAGGTTAGTACTATTAGTGGACCAGCAGCACGCACAATCATGTGTGCTTACGGACTGTATCCCTTGCAGACTGTATTGATATATATTGATATATAATGTAGGAACCAGAATATTAATAACAGAAAGAAACAACCCTTTTGTGCGAATGAGTTTGAATGAGTGTAAATGGGGGAGGGAGGTTTTTTGGGTTGGTGCACTAATTGTAAGTGTATCTTGTGTTGTTTATGTTGATTTAATAAAAAAATTAAAATAAAAAAAACGATACCGATAATTAAAAAATCGATACCGATAATTTCCGATATTACATTTTAAAGCATTTATTGGCCGATATTATCGGACATCCGTAGTAAAAGTTGTACATTTCAATGTAATTGCGTAGATGAGAGTCATGTTAAAAAATGCTGAAAGCTCTTCTTTAATATGGACGTGCTGGCACAGACAATGTTAATAGTAAGGTGTTAAACATCGCTTCTGATTACATTTCTGCTCTATTATGTCATATATTTAATAGACGTCTGCTACGTGGGGTGTTTCCTACATCATGGAAAATCATTCCACTTCTTATAGACCAGACCTGGGCAAATTAAGGCCCGGGGGCCACATGCGGCCCGTTAAGCTTTTCAATCTGGCCTGCCGGACATTCCCAAATAATTTTTTTAGATCTTTAAGATGGAAACTAGCTGCCATTATGATGTGCAGTGATGTTTTCTAATGACCGCAAGTCTTGAACTATACAAAGTATTTCAATGGTTGGAATCTGCGCTTATGGATGATGTCCCAGTTACTATGGTAATCTAATTAGTTAGTATGGTAGTCTAATTAGTTACTATGGTCATCTAATTAGTTACTATGGTAATCTACGTCACAGCAGCTCAGACGAGGCACCAAGCAGTGTGGGCGGGAAGCGTTTCCACAGACGCGGAAGGAGATTTTCACAACAAAGTTCTAAAGCTTAGTGATCTATCAGATATATCAGATTGTAGGTGGGTTTATTTTGCACCCTTCACGTTCATATTTCACTTTTTGTTGCATTTTTGTTGCGTTTCACTTGATTCTAAAATATGTCGATCGAAAGGGGGTGTGACATTCATATTTTCTCAATATTCCGTGTTTTATCGTTCATAGAAAAGTTTAAAATTCCATTACGTTTTTTAAGGCGGTCTGTCATCATGTTTTTAGCATTCAATCAGACATTATTGTGAGGTTTTGTATTAGTGTTCCTAAAAATAGATATACCGGCCCCAAGACACATTTTTTCTCTAAATGTGGCCCCGAGTCAAAATAATTGCCCAGGCCTGTTATAGACAATAATTTACCTTTCTGTGGTCCAAATAGTCGACCTATAAGTTTTCTTCCTATACTCAGCAATGTTATGGAGAGATTCATTGATGTCCAGGTCCAGGATTACCTTAATCATAATAGTCTGACTACCAAAAATCTACATGAAAGGGCCACGGAACTGCTCCAGCTCTTATTCAAATGACTGATGGTTGGTTGGAGGCGATTGAAATCTCAAAAATTGCCAGAGCAGTCATGTTAGATTGCATTTGACGTAATTGATCGTGATATTCTACTTGATAAGCTTAAATGTTATGGACTCTATGGATGCTATCTTTCTTCTAGAAAACAAAAGGTCTTTTCTAATGGTAGTTTATCTAATCATAGTATGTTGGCGTGTGGGGTTTCTCAGGGAACTTGTTTAGGACCTCTGCTATTTTCAATGTTTACCAATGACTTCCTCTCCGCTGTGAATAGTGCCGTTATAACAATGTATGCAGAGGATTCGACTGTACTATACTGCAAGCTCATGCCATGAATTAAACCAAGTTCTGTCTTGCAAGTTGAATTTTTTTTTATGATTGGATAAAAAAAACCTAATTGGTTTTAAATATATGCAAAACTAAGAGTATTGTTTTTGGGTCACGGCATAAATTGTTTTCTACACCAAAACTTAACCTATCCAAAGCCGGTAAGCCTATACAACAGGTAGACAAACAAAATTGCTGAGCATTGTCCAGTGTGTCAAAGAAAAGTAAAGAGAAGTTGAAGAGTAAAAAAAAAATGTTGGACATTGTACACAAATTGTTTGAATGTCGGGACCAGCATTAAGGATTTTTAAAAATGGATATGCTCCTATGAAACGGACAGGAATGACTAAGCAGCTCCCTTGCAACCCAGAGAGTCAGTGTAGTGTTGCACTCCTCACCATCTCCCTGCAAGAAGACCATGCCCAGCACCATGCACAGAGGGTGCATGTTGAACTCCTGTTTCGAGCCGTCCCAAGCAAATCCCCCGCTGAAGTGACCCATCCACACTCCGGTCAACACCACGGACGACAGGCCCAAAACCTGCGAGGCTCCCACCAGCAACGCAAACATGGAGCAAGCGGAGCGTGGAGCAGAATTGTCCATCTGAAGAGAGAGAGACAGTCACTGAGTATGACCAATGCCTGGAGGTCTGCCATTTGTAGACCAAATCCACTTATGAAATAGATAAGGACATCAAAAAGCACAGTAAACAGATTTATTTCTGCAATGAAAACATGTTTTTTAGTCTGTCAGCCATTGCATAAAGTCTCTAGTCAACTTGGAGCATTTGAAAATACAATACAGTGGAACCTTTCCGGCAGGCACAAGACATGAAAACAACATTGAGAACTTGTTAAATTAGGTCCTGACGTTGAGCAACTCAAACATAACGTTGAAACAACATACATTTTGACTACGTGGAATCAATGTTGGGTTCTGACGTTGATTTGATCGTTGAATTTTGGTCATTCCCAACCAATATTCTACAACACAAATACAACGTTGAAACAAAATGCTTTTTGACGACGTTTATTCAATGTCAGGTTGTGACGTTGATTTCATCATTGAAATTTGGTCATTTCCCAACCAACAACGTGGATCCAACGTAAGCCATCAACGTTGTCTCAATTTACAAATGCAACTACTGTATATTGCAACGTCAAACGGCAAAGTCCGTTTTAAAGTACATGTATGTATAATCAACGTTGTATCAATGTCTTGTGCCTGCTGGGTTTTATCCTCCATATCACGACTGTCGAGCGATTTAGACCAAGCATGAGGCCAATGTTGCCAATTCCAATACGATCATCCATGAGTGAGATCAGCCGATACCAATACCGAGCACAAGTATTACCTGTAAATTTTTCAATGTATTTAGGCTAGTGTCATGGACAGTTCAACAATATCAACACCATTTTTAAACTAGTTCCTTATTCTTTTTTATTACATACAATTGTTTGAGCAAAACAAAGTCAATAGTAAACAATAGGGCTGCGAATCTTTGGGTGTCCCACGATTCGATTTAATATCGATTCTTGGGGTCACGATTCGATTCAAAATCGATTTTTTTTTTTTCCGATTCAACGCGATTTTCGATTCAAAAACGATATTTTCCCGATTCAAAACCATTCTCTATTGATTCAATACATAGGATTTCAGCAGGATCTACCCCAGTCTGCTGACATGCAAGCAGAGTAGTAGATTTTTGTAAAAAGCTTTTATAATTGTAAAGGACAATGTTTTATCAACTGATTGCAATAATGTAAATTTGTTTTAACTATTAAATGAACCAAAAATATGAATTATTTTATCTTTGTGAAAATATTGGACACAGTGTGTTGTCAAGCTTATGAGATGTGATGCAAGTGTAAGCCACTGTGACACTATTGTTCTTTTTTTTTATTTTTTATAAATGTCTAATGATAATGTCAATGAGGGATTTTTAATCACTGCTATGTTGAAATTGTAACTAATATTGATACTGTTGTTGATAATATTAATTTTTGTTTCACTACTTTTGGATTGTTCTGTGTCGTGTTTGTGTGTCCTCTCAATTGCTCTGTTTATTGCAGTTCTGAGTGCTGCTGGGTCGGGTTTGGTTTTGGAATTGGATTGCATTGTTATGGTATTGCTATATATATATATATATATATATATATATATATATATATATATATATATATATATATATATATATATATATATATATATATATATTTTTTTTTTTTGTATTTGTATTTAAATGTATTTTTAAAAAATGTATATATATATATAAAAAATTTAAATACATTTTTAAAAAAATGAGAATCGATTCTGAATCGCACAACGTGAGAATCGCAATTCGAATTCGAATCGATTTTTTCCCACACCCCTAGTAAACAATAACTGGACAAAAGCAAAAACTACAATCTACTACTCATTTAAATATTTTGAATTTTTTGGACTTCAAAGTCCTCCTGTGTGCAGGGAATTATTCCTTCAGTTTGTAAACATTAACAAAAACAACACAGAATAATATATAATGATACCGACCTAATCACTCTGGTCTCGATCATATACCGACACCAACCCGGTGGTATCGACACCACCAATTTATGTTTTGCTCCGCCCTCCTCTTACGTGTTGTGTACTGACTGTGACATTATGACACACCAACATTTGCTGTTATAATATATATATATATATATAATATATGCTTACTTTCTATTGTAACGCAATTACATCAACTTGTTGTTTTAAGCTAGCTTAGCGGTTAACTAAACTGTTAACATGCCGGACCCTGGCTTGCTCTCGGTGGGTAACATGTTTAGCCTCATCCTGCAGTGATAATAGTACTTTATAATGATACTTAAGAAACTAAGAAATGCAGTTTATTTGTCGTGATGGAGATGATTATTATTAGATAAGGGGAGCGGCTCCACACTGTGTATGGAGTCACATAATTAGCTGTTAGCCGGGAGACAAAAACTAGATACAGTGTCAGGCCGAAGGGATCGACGTTTAAAGACATTAATGGGCAATGGCGATCTCTTACTTTTTCATAAAAATTGGCCGATACTGACAGGGTGAGCCGATTGTTGGCGCATGTTTTTTCCTTTTCTGACCATTTTGTTTCCGATGCACTGCCATCAGAAGGGACTGCTTTAGCGCTTAGGCAAGAAATTGACTAAAAAGTACAGTCTTCATTTACCTATAAAAAAACAAAACTTGTTTTCTTTTGTCTTTCCGCTCACTATTAATAGTTTATAGGAGTCGTCAGAACCACAAGACGTCGTGAAAACTAACATTTCCTGTAATCTATAGTCTTGCGTGACATCCTTTACTGATTTTGGTCAGAAGGGAAAAAAAATTGCACGGAAAATGAGTTGATAATCAGGCAAAGCTCTCAATTTACCGGTCGATCTACGTTCCCATCCTCACCTACGGTCATGAGTTTTGGGTTATGACCGAAAGGACAAGATCACAGGTACAAACGGCCAAAATTAGCGGGGGCTCTCCCTTAGAGATACGGTGAGAAGCTGTCATCCGGTAGGAGCTCAAAGTAAAGCTGCTGCTCCTCCACATCGAGAGGAGCCAGATGAGGTGGTTCGGGCATCTGGTCAGGATGCCACCCGAACGCCTCCCTAGGGAGGTGTTTAGGGCACGTCCGACCGGTAGGAGGCCACGGGGAAGACCCAGGACACGTTGGGAAGACTATATCTCCCGGCTGGCCTGGGAACGCCTCAGGATCCCCCGGGAGGAGCTGCAGGACGAAGTGGCTGGGGAGAGGGAAGTCTGGGCTTCCCTGCTTAGGCTGCTGCCCCCGCGACTCGACCTCGGATAAGCGGAAGAAGATGAATGGATGGATGGATAATCAGAGAGTATTAGGTTTTACAGTTCGAACAACGTGACAAAACCAATTCTGTGGAAAACAATGTGAGGAATGAGGACGGCCATATTTATGCTTGTTGATAGCCGGCTACTTCCCAGCTCATAGATGACAGTATTATGACAATTCTGAAGTTGCTTCCATTTATTGGAATGGACTTGGCACTCAGCCTCGGTCCTGATGGCAACTTTTAAATGTTAAGTTAAAGTTAAAGTACCAATGATTGTCACACACACACTAGGTGTGGCGAAATTATTCTCTGCATTTGACCCATCACCCTTGATCACCCCCTGGGAGGTGAGGGGAGCAGTGAGCAGCAGCGGTGGCCGCGCCCGGGAATCATTTTTGGTGATTTAACCCCCAATTCCAACCCTTGATGCTGAGTGCCAAGCAGGGATGTAATGTGTCCCATTTTTATAGTCTTTGGTATGACTCGGCCGGGGTTTGAACTCACAACCTACCGATCTCAGGGCGTACACTCTAACCACTAGGCGTAACTGCACTATTAGCGCTGATCTGGCCACTCAAAAATGTAAATATTAATTTCTGGCAAGGCCACACTACTCTTCAATGTTTACTTACAAACTACGAAAAAAATGTTCACATTGTTATGACTAAGTTGTAGTTTTATCTGCCCATATGCTAACATAAGTACGTCATAAGTGAGTGTAAAACATACATCCTTTGTAGTACAAGTTTTAGTAGGTCTCTCACACACACGCACACACACACACACACACACACACACACACACACACACACATTAACTACGGTCGTAGAGGAAGTACCATTAAAAAATAGCTACTACTGTAAATAAACAAGAAGTTACTAAGTACTTGACTAGTTTTTTCACTCAATAGTTACTTTTTTTTACTTCTTACTTTTACTTGAGTCCTATTACACTAAAGCAGAGATGTCAAACGTACGGCCAGGTTTTATCCGGCCCGGGGGGATGAGTTTGCCAAGTATAAAAATGAGCTGAAATTTTTGAATGAACGAACCAGCTGTTCTAAATGTGTCCACTAGATGTCACAATAGCAATTCTTTGTATCTTTGTAGATGATGCTACATAAGTAAAAAAAAAAAAAAAACCACATGATGCACCAGTCGAGGAAAATGAGCAAACTACATTAATAACATCCTGTAATTTGATTTTGACATGTGCCTCACAATACGAAGGTCCTGAGTAGTCCTGGGTTCAATCTTTCTGTGTGGAGTTTGCATGTTCTCCCCGTGACTGTGTGGGTTCCCTCCGGGTACTCCGGCTTCCTCCCACCTCCAAAAACATGCACCTGGGGATAGGTTGATTGGCAACACTAAATGGTCCCTAGTGTGTGAATGTAAGTGTGAATGTTGTCTGTCTATCTGTGTTGGCCCTGCGATGAGGTGGCGACTTGTCCAGGGTGTACCCCGCCTTCCGCCCGAATGCAGCTGAGATATAGGCTCCAGCACCCCCCGCCACCCCAAAAGGGACAAGTGGTAGAAAATGGATGGATGGATGAATGGATGGACTCAGTGATACGTTCTCAATACATATATATTTAAAATAAAAATGAAAAAAAATCAACGTATGCACACTTATCCAGATTCTCACCAAAGTCAAATACAGTATTTTCTTTCTTTGTCTTCTCCAACGGATTGTAACGTTTTTTTGGGTGTGTTTGTTGTGTTCTGTTTTTTTTTGCATAATTTTAGCATAACATGTCCTACCGTTTACTGTTTTACGACATGAAAAAGGTCGTTAAAACAAGAAAGCTTGTGGGGGACTTAAGTTAAAAGTTGCATGTCGGCGGGTTTTTTTAGGGTGCACAATATTTCCCCAACTCTTTAGTTGAATAAATGAGCGACATAAGGTCAATATTTCATAACCAGCAGAGTGAGGGAATTTATACTTCAAACGTCACTATTTGATAACTTAATAATTGAAAATGTAATAATAAGATAATAATAACATAAAAAAAATAAAAAAAGCAGGAAGTGTCGAGACGGAGTGAGGTAATTTATACTTCGAACGTCACTATTTGATAACTTAAGAATTGAAAATGTAATAATAAGATAATAATAATAATAATAATTATACATAAAAAAATAAAATAAATAAAAAGCAGGAAGTGTCGAGGCGGACATGCACATTAATCAAATAAAAGTTCCGAGTATGATGACGGTTTTTCACGTCATACTATAGTGAGCTGCCATCTGACATATCCGTCAATTGGACACTGAAATAGTCGGAGTTTTAACAATGAACCAAATATTAATACTTACTTCGTGGCGTTAGGTTGGCAGAGTCCTGTTCCCGGAGTGACAATTTAACACATCCGCCTTTTCCCTGCCTCAAGTCGTGTACGTCCGCGTGAACCTGCGCGCGTCCTCCTCAGTGGAAATAGGCGGATCGATTCAACATGTCGATAGTATAGATACCAAGGTAGGAGCCGTATCGGATTGATACTAGGGCGATATTTTTCCACAATCGGCTCTATTTTGATCAAACAGTACGTACTACAATGAAATAATTGTACTATTTTGTTGATATTATTACATTGTCTTATACTGTATTTACACATGTGGTGCCTCGGTTTTCGTTTTTGATTGATTGAAACTTGTATTAGTAGATTGCACAGTACAGTACATATTCCGTACAATTGACCACTAAATGGTAACACCCCAATAAGTTTTTCAACTTGTTTAAGTCGGGGTCCACGTTAATCAATTCATGATACAGATATATACTATCAGATATCAATCAATCAATCAATCAATGTTTATTTATATAGCCCTAAATCACAATGTATCTCAAAGGCCTGATATATATACTATCATCATAATACAGTCATCACACAAGATAATCATCAGAATATATACATTGAATTATTTACAATCCGGGGGGTGGGATGTGGAGGGGAGGCGGGGGGGTTAGGTTTGGTTGATATCAACACTTCAGTCATCAACAATTGCATCATCAGAGAAATGGACATTGGAACAGTGTAGGACTGACTTGGTAGGATATATACAGCAAGTAGTGGACATAGAGAGAGAGAGAGATCAGAAAGCATAAGAATAAGTATCTACATTTGATTATTTACAATCCGGGGAGGTGGGATGTGGAAGGGAGGGTGTTAGTTTAGGGTTGAAGTTGACTGGAGGTGTTCTTTTAGTGCGGTTTTGAAGGAGGATAGAGATGCCCTTTCTTTTACACCTGTTGGGAGTGCATTCCATATTGATGTGGCATAGAAAGAGAATGAGTTAAGACCTTTGTTAGATCGGAATCTGGGTTTAACGTGGTTTGTGGAGCTCCCCCTGGTGTTGTGGTTATGGCGGTCATTTACGTTATGGAAGTAGTTTGACATGTACTTCGGTATCAGGGAGGTGTAGCGGATTTTATAGACTAGGCTCAGTGCAAGTTGTTTTACTCTGTCCTCCACCCTGAGCCAGCCCACTTTGGAGAAGTGGGTAGGAGTGAGGTGTGATCTGGGGTGGAGGTCTAGAAGTAATCTGACGAGCTTGTTCTGGGACGTTTGGAGCCTAGATTTGAGGGTTTTGGAGGTGCTGGGGTACCAGGAGGTGCATGCATAATCGAAAAAGGGTTGAATGAGAGTTCCCGCTAGAATCTTCATGGTGCTTTTGTTGACCAGAGAGGAGATTCTCTAGAGAAATCTCGTTCGTTGGTTGACCTTTTTGATTACCTTGGTTGCCATTTTATCACAGGAAAGATTAGCCTCTAGAATGGAACCTAGGTAGGTGACCTAGCTCATCTTTCCTGGTGATAACAATGTAACGTTGGTAATCTATTCCAAGAGGTTGTACAAAAACTGGAGCAATTTTACCCTTAAGAAATATTGTCAATTCAGACACTTTCAAAAAATAATAACACAATTTATAGATTTAAAAAATATATAGCTTTACATACCAGAAAACAATGTGATATGCAGATGTAAATGATGGATGAAATGGATAAATGGGCATTTAATATAACGTGTACCTTGAGTGGAGAGTGAAGCGTAATGTACTGTAGATACTGACGGAGGCAGATAATTACATATATCCATATTTGTGTGTTACTTCTTTACTTTCATAGTCATATTACAAATAGCTAATGTTCCATATTGTACTCTTTTCCTTTTCTCATCATCTCATGAAAGTGTGCTTACATTGTGGGGCCACCTGGAGCTAGGAGGCAGAGAGGAGGAATCCTCCTTGCTTCCCTTCTCAGGCCGACTCGAGATAAGAGACACAATGGGCATGTTTTTGGGGTGAGAGAGATGAGGGCGGGGGGAGATATTGAAGAAGAGAGTGTTCTCCGGGATGTTTTTCACATCAACTTTGGCTACGCATTTCGTATGTGTTATTCGAGGCTGGTCTCTTCAAATATTTGAAAATAAATTACAAAATACCTATTCTGTCCGGGTGGTCAATTTGAACTCAGTTTATGTGTCATCAAAAGAACTTGGGAGTGACCAGCGTTTTAAATTCCCCTTGGAGGAACATCTGGTCAGTACCCATCCATTTTCTACCGCTTCTCCCTTTCAGGGTTGCAGGGGGTGCTGGAACCTATCTCCGCTGCAGGGGTACACCCAAGACCAGTGTTTTTCAACCACTGTGCCGCGGCTAGTGTGCCGTGAGATACAATCTGGTGTGCCGTGGGAGATGATCTAATTTCACCTATTTGGGTGAAAAATATTTTTTGCAAACCAGTAATTATAGTCTGCACATGATGTATTGTTGTTGAGTGTCGGTGCTGTCCAGAGCTCGCCAATACTCTTCCATATCAGCAGGTGGCGGCCGGTAGCTAATTGCTTTGTAGATGTCGGAAACAGCGGGAGGCAGGGTGCAGGTAAAAAGGTATCTAATGCTTGAACAAAAAAATAAACAAAAGGTAAGTGCCCCTAAGAAAAGGCATTGAAGCTTAGGGAAGGCTATGCAGAACAAAACTGAACTGGCTACAAAGTCAACAAAAACAGAACGCTGGACGACAGCAAAGACTTACTGTGGAGCAAAGACGGCGTCCACAATGTACATCTGAACATGACTATGACGATCAACAATGTCCCCACAAAGAAGGATAAAAACAAAGTAGATGCGGGAAATATCGCTCAAAGGAAGACATGAAACTGCTACAGGAAAATACCAAAAAAAGAGGAAAAGCCACCAAAATAGGAGCGCAAGACAAGAACTAAAACACTACACACAGGAAAACAGCAAAAAAGTCCAAATAAGTCAGGGGGTGATGTGACAGGTGGTGACAGTACACCTACTTTGAGACAAGAGCTATATTGATGCATGCTTGGTTATGGTTTAAAGGCATATCCAACAATTGCGACAACGACTTTTTACTGTCAACTGAGTGTCGTTTTTAATGATTTCTGCTGGTGGTGTGCCTCCGCATTTTTTCAACGCAAAAAAATGCGCCTTGGCTCAAAAAAGGTTGAAAAACACTGCCCTAGACAAGTCGCCACCTCATCACAGGGCCAACACAGATAAACAACATACACACTCACATTCACACTCTAGGGCCAATTTAGTGTTGCCAATCAACTTATCCCCAGGTGCATGTCTTTGGAGGTGGAGAGAAGTCGGAGTAGCCGGAGGCAACCCAATTATCCGACAGGTCTTGTAAAGACGATATAACTATCATTTTCATGTGATAAATATTAAGAACGTTATGGATTATTAAAACCGGTAAAAATGCAGTAATTTCTGGTCATCTTACTCACAAGCGAACGGGCAATCTGCGGGTCCGAAAAAAATCAGTGTGCAAATTGATATAATTTATATATTTAGACTTAGACTTAGACAAACTTTAATTATCCACAAGGGAAATTGTTCAACACAGTAGCTCAGTTACAATGATGGAAAGTGTAAGGATGGAAAGGACAATGCAGGTTTAAATAGACTAAATATAGCGATATAAAATATAACATATATACGTAATATTTACATAATATATGTACAGTATATTTATATACTGATATATTATATTATGTCTATATCATATATACACTATATACCAATGACCATGTACAATATTACAGTATATGTGACAGCTGCAGCATAAAATAGAGAGTAAATCCAGCAGAAAATAGAAAATAGATGTTAAAAACAAAGAGAAGCAGCTAACATGTCAGGTGTCAGGTAATAGACAGATATCATCTATTGCTGTATGGCGAGTGATTACACAGCTGGATGGAGTGCGGAATAAAGGAGTTCTTGAATGGAACACTTTGGGAACGAAGCTGAAGGAGCCTGTTGGAGTATGAACTCCGCTGTCCCTCAATTGTCTGGTGGAGTGGGTGGTTTATATAAACATAAACATTTACATATTTATGTTAAAATAGGGATTCCAATGAACGTCTTACTCAGTTTTACTCATCTTTCTTGAATTCAATAGTGCTCCTCACCTTATTTATCAAAGTGCTGGCAGTCACAACTTTCTTTGACCCCACTGTTGATTACTTTGCAGTAGTACACCCTTTTTCCTCTAATACTAATTACCATATATTACCAAATAGTAGCCCGGGCGTTTATTTCACAAAATCGATTTTGGAGACAGGCGTTTAAAAGAAGCAGCCGGTTATTTGCACAAGGCTTTTATTAATTTTTGCACCAGCCTGCACCAGGCCATTATTTGGTTACAATGGTTACTGTCCAGTATTTTTTTTTCGTACAAAAAACTTTAAATGTAAAAGCTATTGTAAACATACAAACAAAAAAACAAGAGATCAACATGAGGTAGGCTATCAAAAGACAATAGATCAACAAGGCCTCAACATGGCAGTAGTGCAACAATTGTCAAATAGAATACCAATACTAAAAATAAATAAACTTTTTAAATAAAGCAGCCTACCGGGAAAAATAAAATTATGGTACCAAGTACTCAAGTATAAAACCCACCATCAAAACAGAACAATAATACTGTCACTTAAATAAAATAAAGGCTACAGTACTCCAAGTTTTAAATAAAGCAGCATACAGGAAAAATAAAATTGTGGTACCAAGTACTCTATAAAACCATCAAGGCAAGGCAAGGCAACTTTATTTGTATAGCACTTTTCATACACAAGGCAGACCCAAAGTGCTTCACAGACAACAAAGTGAAATGAAAGAAAATAAAAGCAAAATTAAAATGCAGACAATAAAAATAAAAACAGTGCGGACGTTAAAAGTTAAAAGATTTAGCTGAAAGCTAAGGTGAACATAAAAGTTTTCAGTCTAGTTTTAAAAGTAGTCAGAGTTGGGGAAAGTCTGACATCTTCAGGAAGTTTATTGCAGCTATTTGTTGCATAGTGACTGAATGATGCTCTCCCTTGATTTGAGTTTACTCTTGGAACCGCTAACAGATTGGTCTCAGAAGATCTTAGTGATCTAGAGGGCGTATATAGTGGGAGCATATCAGTGATATACTTCGGCCCTAG
Organism: Entelurus aequoreus; assembly: GCF_033978785.1. NCBI lineage: Eukaryota > Metazoa > Chordata > Actinopteri > Syngnathiformes > Syngnathidae > Entelurus > Entelurus aequoreus. The sequence continues at coordinate 33,587,983 of NC_084755.1, forward strand.
ACCATGTAGTGATTTATATGTGAGCAGGAGGATTTTGAAATCAATTCTCTGATGTACAGGGAGCCAATGTAAGGATTTAAGAATCGGTGTAATGTGCTCACATTTTTTGGTCTTTGTTAAAACTCTAGCAGCAGCGTTCTGAACAAGCTGTAACTGCCTGACAGTTTTTTTGGGAAGACCTGCAAGGAGACCATTACAATAGTCTAGCCTACTGATAATAAAGGCATGTACAAGTTTTTCCAAGTCTTGAGCTGACATGAGCCCTCTAAGTCTTTTTACATTTTTGAGGTGATAATTGGTCGATTTTGTTGCTGATTTGATGTGATGTGAATCAAAATCTTAAATAACCCCAAGATTTCTGGCTTTGTTTGAGGTTTTCAGGGACAGTGATTGAAGGTGTTGGACAACTTTAAACCTTTCTTTTTTAGCACCAAAAACCATTATCTCAGTTTTATCTTCATTTAGTTGTAGGAAATTTTGGCACATCCAGTGTTTGACTTGCTCAATGCACTGGCACAGAAGATCTATGGGGCGATAGTCATTTGGTGATAGCGCTACATAGATTTGGGAGTCATCGGCATAGCAATGATGGTCAATGTTATTATTTTGCATGATTTGTCCTAGTGGGAGCATATAGATGTTAAATAAAGTCGGCCCCAAGATTGAACCTTGTGGGACTCCACACGTTACCTTGGTTGGTTCTGATACAAAGTCACCAATGGAAACAAAATAGTTCCTATCTTGTAGATATGACTTGAACCAGCTTAAAACTGTGCCTGAGATCCTCACCCAGTTTTCCAACCTGTCCAAAAGTATTGAGTGGTCGACAGTGTCAAATGCAGCACTGAGGTCCAAAAGCATTAATACTGAAGTTTTGCCAGAGTCTGTGTTTAGACGGATGTCATTTATAACTTTAAGAAGGGCCGTCTCTGTGCTATGAAGAGGTCGAAATCCTGACTGGAAGTTGTTGTGGCAGCCAGTAGAAGCCAAGAAGTGATTTAGTTGTTGGAGGACAACTTTCTCAATTATTTTACTTATGAATGCTAGATTTGAAATTGGTCTGTAGTTGTTGATAACAGAGGCATCTAGGCTCCGCTTTTTTAGAAGAGGTTTAATGACTGCAGTTTTGAAAGCCTTCGGGAAATTGCCCGATTGAATAGAATTATTAACTATTTGCAATATGTCTGTTGATAGGCAGTCAAAAACAATAATACTGCAGCAAACGCAACCCCAGTAGCATTTTAATCTAAATTATGCAAATAACCGCCCATGGGCGGCTATTTGGACATAGGCGGTTATTAGGAAGAGGCGGTTAATTCACAAAATGGGGTCAGACCCCGGGCGGCTATTAGGACATGGGCGGTTATTTGGTAATATACGGTATACGAAAATAGGGGCGTGAAAACTTTGATACCAGTGTATATTGTTAATTGTCCACAGATGAGTTTATTGACACTAATATTTGATACAGATTTTTTTCCCTCCTAATTATAATCATGACCAACAAATTAAAGGCAAATAGTTCGAATCAAAAAGGGTCTTGAAAATGTTCAATTAATACTCGACTTAATTGTGTTTATTTAGTATCGAATTGGTACTCAATTCAGCAGTATCGCCACCCTCCACTTCCGAAATAAGACCAACCCACGTGACTGCGAATGCGGAAATAACAACCTCCAGGATGCTGCTGTCATCATTTTAATGTCGCTCCACTCATCTGTGTGATCGCTAATGTGCGCACAATAGTGATTAAATGTGGGGAGGGTGGCAGGGAAGGGCAATTAAGATAGAGACGTCACATGAAATGGGTTGATGACTAACTGCTGCTTAACGTGAAGGGTCGGTTGCCTTGGCAACGTTGGAGGAGAGCGGTGATGTCAAGGAAGAGGATAAGGAGCAAGATGGGTGTGTCTGACATTGAATCAACAATCCAGTTTATCATAGTATTATTCATGTAACCGACAATAATAACTTGTCTTTTATATTTTGCACAGTAACGTTGTTTAATAGTAACACCGGTGTTTGTACGTCATACTGGAACTGGAAGCATGCATATACCCTGTTGTCCCTTTTTAGTAAGATAAAGCTACCAAAAAACAGTTAACAGGTAAAGTATCGGCTTGATAGCAAATACTATAGGGATAAGAACGATATTTTTCAGTTCTCGTCAACTTTTATTTTCATAAATATATGTGTTTTAGTTGTTGTGTTGTTTATGCCAATATGAGTACTATATTGCTTACCAACCATAAAATAAGCCATATCGACAAAAAGTGTCGACACGCTTTGAAGTTTGCAGCGTCACTAATTGGCAGGTTTGTTTTTTTTTTGCATTTACTATCTTTTTTTTTTTTTTTTTTTTTACACATTAATAATGTACAAACGCAGGTTAATCGTGTAATTTATTTTGAACGCACCTTTACCATACCCGCGGATGGTTACATGAAAGGCTACTATCGAGGTTGTTATACGGTCGGGGATCAGGTCAATACATACGTCAGTGCAAATCTTTTTTTTTTTTTTTTTACAACTTTATTTATAAAACATACATGACATTACACGTTTACAAAATGTCAATGCAAAGGCAAAATTGTAGTACAACAATGGGAACAGTAAAATAAAATAAAATAAGAAAGAACTAGAACAGGGGTCACCAACCTTTTTGAAACCAAGAGCTACTTCTTGGGTACTGATTAATGCGAAGGGCTACCAGTTTGATACACACTTAAATAAATTGCCAGAAATAGCCAAATTGCTCAATTTACCTTTAACTCTATGTTATTATTAATAATTAATGATATTTACACTTAATTGAATGGTTTAAAAGAGGAGAAAACACGAACAAAAATGACAATTAAATTTTGAAACATAGTTTATCATCAATTTCGACTCTTTAAAATTTTAAATTGAACCGAAAAAAAGAAGAGAAAAACTAGCTAATTCGAATCTTTTTGAAAAAAATTAAAAAAGAATTTATGGAACATCATTAGTAATTTTTCCTGATTAAGATACATTTTTTAATTTTGATTACATGTTTTAAATAGGTTAAAATCCAATCTACACTTTGTTAGAATATATGACAAATTGGACCAAGCTATATTTCCAACAAAGACAAATCATTATTTCTTCTAGTTTTTCCAGAACAAAAATTTTAAAAGAAATTCAAAAGACTTTGAAATAAGATTTAAATTTGATTCTACAGATTTTCTAGATTTGCCAGAATAATTTTTTTGAATTTTAATCATAATAAGTTTGAAGAAATATTTCACAAATATTCTTCGTTGAAAAAACAGAAGCTATAAAATGAAGAATTAAATTAAAATATATTTATTATTCTTTACAATAAAAAAATAAATTTATTTGAACATTGATTTAAATTGTCAGGAAAGAAGAGGAAGGAATTTAAAAGGTAAAAAGGTATATGTGTTTAAAAATCCTAAAATCATTTTTAAGGTTGTATTTTTTCTCTAAAATTGTCTTTCTGAAAGTTATAAGAAGCAAAGTAAATAAAAAAAAAGAATTTATTTAAACAAGTGAAGACCAAGTCTTTAAAATATTTTCTTGGATTTTCAAATTGTATTTGAGTTTTGTCTCTCTTAGAATTAAAAATGTCGAGTAAAGCGAGACCAGCTTGCTAGTAAATAAATACAATTTAGAAAATAGAGGCAGCTCACTGGTAAGTGCTGCTATTTGAGCTATTTTTAGAACAGGCCAGCGGGCTACTCATCTGGTCCTTACGGGCTACGTGGTGCCCGCGGGCACCGCGTTGGTGACCCCTGAACTAGAACATATATGTATTAAACAAGAAACAAGTGAAAAACAGAATCATCAAAATCCTTTAGCAAAAAATGAGCTAATAATTTGGGCATTTGTGTTCTGTATAATTTTGAGGGATTTTAGATACAACTGTTTTTAAAATAAATTATATTTGGGGTATTTTTTTTAAATTTGTATAATAGGCATAATATAGTGTTGCATGAGATTTCTTCTTTTCTCTTTTTGAAAAGTGTACCAAATAAAATATCATTAGCGTCAGTGCACATATTAGTGAGGAGTTTAACTGGCAAATTTAAATTCAAAATACTTTAGATACAACAGTTACCAAGTTTTGAACAAATAAATCATGTGCATTGAAGAAAATTATTTTGAAAATGTTCCTGCATGCAACATTGTGACAATAACATTGCATTTGTGTCGGAATATTGGGGTATTCTTTGCAAGTTAATACAAATTATGAAGCAAGTTAATTGCAATTAATGAAAAATGAAAATTACAATTATCCATCCATCCATCCATTTTCTCGCGGGGGGTGCTGGAGCCTATCCCAGCTGCACATGGGCAGAAGGCAACAAGTCGCCACCTCATCGCAGGGCCAACACAGATAGACAGACAACATTCACACTCACATTCACACAGGATTCAAGTTAGTTTAAATTAATCAAAAATGCACAGGTGCGATTAATCTAACAGCACTACTTTTAAAACAGGTTGAACAGAGAGTTTTGGTGGGAAGTGGATGGATGGATGCATGCATGGCTGTGTGAATGACGCAGTGTCCTCTCCGTCCTCTTGGGGGCACTGCAGCATAATAATTTCACTGGCATTGTAGATAAACTGCATAGATGCAAAGGCTGATTACACAGGTAAGAACTAGACAGGTAAGTAGGTAGCAACTAGATAGGTAGGTAGGTAGGTAGCAACTAGATAGATAGATAGGTAGGTAGGTAGGTAGGTAGTTAGGTAGCAACTAGATAGGTAGGTAGCATCTAGATCAGTGGTTCTTAACCTTGTTGGAGGTACCGAACCCCAGCAGTTTCATATGCGCATTCACCGAACCCTTCTTTAGTGAAAAAGAAAATGTTTTGTTTTTTTCAAATTCAAGACAAAGTTATATGTTTTTGGTAACACTTTAGTATGGGGAACATATTCTAAGTAACAAAGACTTAATTTAGAGTTATTTGGTTAGGGTTAGAGTGTTAGGGTTATAACAAGGCCATGCAGAATAAGGCATTTATAAGTACTTAATAATGAGTAGTTAAGAGCCAATATGTTACTAATTTGCATGTTAATAAGCAACTAATTAATGGTGAATATGTTCCCCATACTAAAGTGTTACCATGTTTTTTTACTGGTGCACAAAATGAACCGTGCATGAACATCACCTTGTTCAAAGAACAAAACCAACACAGTGCATAAACTCACAACAAATCACACACCTGCAAATCAGTGTGACTTCTGCTGTTGTCATATCCGTAATACGCCGATAGGGAGAAGTTTTTATTTACACGATGAGTCGGGTGTGTTTTGACCTCCGCCGAACCCCTGAGCCCGACTCACCGAACCCATAGGGTTCGATCGAACCCAGGTTAAGAACCACTGATCTAGATGGATAAGTAGGTAGCATCTATATATGAGTAGGTAGGAACTAGATAGGTGAGTAGGTAGGTAGGTGGGTAGGTGGGTAAACAGAGTGATAGGTAGATTTCCTTTGATCTTCAGTATCCAAGGTGTGGTCCGGAGGCTATTTGTGGACTGCAGCTCATTTTTTTCCTGGACCCCTAGAAAAAAAATCACTGCCTGCATTAGATCATCATGAAGGAATATTCTCCCGCAGGAACAACTTGGCAAGGTCGTTGCTACAAAACCCACCTCCCCAGAGGACAACGAAGCTATACATTCCTTCCTTGTCTTTCATGGAAATACACTTGTTGTTTGTTAAATTTTGTTGGACTGACTGGCTGTGTTTGATGGAAAATGGAGTAGCGCCCCTGGCGGATGCCCGTCCCCTAACCCCCATTGCAAGTCTCGAGTTTTGTGTGTCTTAATATATGCTCATACGTGCTTTGCTCTACGTTTTTTCCGGGTCCCAAACTGAGCCCCCCTCCTCCGTAGGTGACCGGTGCAATGAATGCCAAGTGGTCACGGTTAATAATGTGAGAGTCCAGTCCATAAAGTTCCATTTGTTACACAGAGAAACCAAAATAAATTTAAACAGCAGCTACAAATCAAAATGGTCGACTATACCAGTGCATTTCAGCATAGTTTATTTGATGATTTTAGTGTCAGGTGCTAAAGTTTCCTCAGTCTCCATGGAACCGCGGTCAGTTCAGTATGAGCAAATGCGTAAAAAGTATACATCTACAACAGTGGTTCTTAACCTTGTTGGAGGTACCGAACCCCACCAGTTTCATATGCGCATTCACCGAACCCTTCTTTAGTGAAAAATAAAATGTTTTTTTTCAAAATCAAGACAAAGTTATGTTTTTTTACTGGTGCTCAAAATGAACCATGCATGAACATCACCTTGTTAAAAGAACAAAACCAACACAGAGCATGAACTCACAACAAATGACACACCTGAAAACCAGTGTGACTTCTGCTGTTGCCGTATCCATAATACGACGATAGGGAGAAGTTTTTATTTACACGATGAGTCAGGTGTGTCTTGACGTCCGCGGCGGAGGCTCCACCGAACCCCTGAGGCCGACTCACCGAACCCCTGGGGTTCGATCGAACCCAGGTTAGGAACCACTGATCTACAAGTAGTAAGCATTCATGACCGTGTAAAATTTCATGAGGTGTCATGATCCGTGGTCCGGATCATGTGTTTGTTATTTTCTGTTAGTTTTGGACTCTTTTAGTTCCTGTTTGTGACACCTCTGAGTTTGGTTTGGTTGCCATGGCTGCGTATTGTTTTCACCTGTGTCTAATCAGAGTCGCTATTTAAACCTGCCTTTGCCAGTCAGTTGGCCTTGCCAAGTAAGTCTTGTTTGTTCCATGCCATAGTTTATGCAAGTTGTTCGCTTCATGCCTAAGTCTTGTTTATTTCATGCCACAGTTTCGTGAGGTTCCAAGTCCATAGTTCCATATTTCCTGCGCTAAGTCTTTGCCTTAGCTTCAAGTGCGAACGGCACGTCTTTTCCGTCGACTGGTTTTCTGTTTTTGGTGCTGTTTTGACTTCTCAAGAATAAACCATGCTCCTACCTGCAAGTCCTGTCCGGAGTGATCCATTTGCCTTCCTGGGAGAACGACCCCGCAGTAAGCTGCGAAAACCAAAATTCAGTAATCCCTCTGTTAATTGGTAAATACATTTCTGGGATGTAGGAATCCTTAACTATAAATGTAATATTTTCATAGAGTAAAAAACCTGTTAACAAACTTCTAATAATGTATTTTAATATCATGACTGTCTGGAGTGGGAAAAAACCTCCATAGCAAAGCACATGTCCGCCCTGAGATCGGTAGGTTGTGAGTTCAAACCCCGGCCGAGTCATACCAAAGACTATAAAAATGGGACCAGTTACCTCCCTGCTTGGCACTCAGCATGAATTAACACCCATATAGTCACCTTTACACTTAATCTAATGCTTTCTGAGCCCGAGCCAATCAGTGGCCACGATACTGAACAACACACTCTGATTGGTTGGGTCTCATCTAGTGGCAACACTAGTATTGGTATATGTATTGGTAGTAGTTTATTTTGAACGTGCATACAGCCACACAAAATGGTGCATCACATATTTCCAATCTAACATGCTCAAAAAGGAGTGGAGTAAAGAAATGCAGTGTTGATATTTTTAGTTAATTCGGCCATTTTTATGATAATTTAGACCAAGAAAATAGTACTTTGGTATGCTTCGATTTTCTATTAAGATTTTTTTCCCCAAATTGTGTCTGTGTATAATTCCGCAGACTCGAGTGCCAAAAAAAGTAGCAAGTACAAGGGTGGCTATTGCCTGATCGTCCCTCTCTCCACTCATCGCTGTCTTTGCCAACAAGAGTCTTACACAAAGGTTTACATGATTTATCATATATTTTTTGAGGATTCTGTCCTTGTCTGACCTTTTGGAAAGGATTACTAACAAAAACTGAGGTGCCACTGTATATTTGAAAGGCGACAGAATGCAAAAAAGCACCTTTGCCCTTCACCTCAGTCAACCAATCAATACGTCCTCTGTTCTAAAGGTCAGCACCAATCAGTGACGTCTTTGCCAAAAAAAAAATACCCACAAGGTACCTGTGGAGTAGTCTGACTGAGAAATAGCATCTCCATGGCAACAACATCATTACCAGAATAGCTCTGTCTTTCTCTATTTCAGTCTCTCTCTTTTTATTCCACCTCCACAGTCCTCTCTTGAAGTCCTCTCCTCTGCATCCATCATTCCCCCTCATCCTCCCATCCCTCGCTCGTCGGTTCTCCCCTGCAACCAGCCATGCATGCATTTTCCCTCATTTCTTATTCCCAATGTGTCTTTCTCATTCCTTACCGGGTCTACACAAATATTTATCCAGGCGATGTCTTTCATTTTGCCACTGTAAACGTTACAATTGCACATTTTAAAAGTAATTTTCTATTATTGTTCAACACAAATGGTAACCTCAAACATGTTGAACACAGGGAGGAAACAAATTATTTAAGATGCTAGGACATGGAGAAGAGTTAGGCCTAAATAGGGGGGGGGTGTACTAGTATGACAGGGGATGCAAAACAATAACAGTGCAATACTTTTTCATAACATGGTCACTACTGCCTAGTTTCTCTTGTTATATTCTTATTTTACTGTTATATTTGTATTCTCTTTGTTGCTTTTATTTTTATTCTTATTGTACTATTTTTATATTTTGTTTCCATTTATACCCCCATTGTTTACTTTTTACTTTTTAAATTCGATCTCAATTCTGTACACTACTGCTGGAATTTTAATTTTCCTGAGGGAACTCTCCTGAAGGAATCAATAAAGTACTATCTATCTATCTATCTATCTATCTATCTATCTATCTATCTATCTATCTATCTATCTATCTATCTATCTATCTATCTATCTATCTATCTATCTATCTATCTATCTATCTATCTGTCTGTCTGTCTGTCTGTCTGTCTGTCTGTCTGTCTGTCTGTCTGTCTGTCTGTCTGTCTGTCTATCTATCTATCTATCTATCTATCTATCTATCTATCTATCTATCTATCTATCTATCTATCTATCTATCTATCTATCTATCTATCTATCTATCTATCTATCTATCTATCTATCTATCTATCTATCTATCTATCTATCTATCTATCTATCTATCTATCTATCTATCTATCTAAATAAGCTCTGCTTCGTTCAACTCCTTTTCAAACATTTTGAAGTATGCAAGTGTAAGCGTGTCATATATTTTTAATGTGTTTTTTTTTTTTTAAAGCGTGTTTCAAATAAACTTAACCATATCGTAACCATACAAACGCTTGTGCTCACGTCTAATAAATGCTATGTTGTACTATATTTAATACACGGTAAAGCGTGTATAACACAAACATTCAAAACAATATACAGAAAGATCAAAGACAATATAAATTCATCACAATATAGCATCAGAAGGTACATTTATTGGGTATCGATATAAGACGAATTTCGTAAAAAAGTATGTGATCAGCCATTGCTAATTTGTGTCTTTTATTCACGATTACAAACACTGATCCCATGTGACTGACACTAATTATTTTTGGTTCTCTGGCTGAAAAGCGGTCAGCGGCTAATTATGTGTCTCCATACAGAGTGTGGCGCCGCTCACCTAAAATTATAATAATCACCTCTGTTACGGAAAATAAACTGCATTTTCTAGTTTCCGAAGTATCATTATCAAGTAATATTATCACTGGAGGACGAGGCTAAACATGTTGTCCACCGAAAGCAAGCCAGGAGCAGGCATGCTAATAGCTAAGCTGGCTTGATAGCTTGAAACAACCCCAAACAATAAACGCTTAATCTAGTTTAAGAAATGTAGATGGACCTCGTTGCAGCAGAAAGTAAGCAGATATTATCAGAAAATGACAAGCTGATCAATAAGAGTCGAGGCCCAGGGGCCAGATCTGGCTCGCCACATCATTTAACGTGGCCCGCTTTGTTTTTTTAAGTGGTTTGCAATGTCATTTATGTGGCCTGGCACCTCATTATTTTATATGGCCTGACACATCGTTGTATGTGACCTGCCATGTTATTTATTGTGGTCCGTCACATTATTTTATATGGCCTGACACATCATTGTACGTGACCTGCCATTGTCATTTATTGTAGTCCGTCACATTATTTTATGTGACCTGAGACATCATTGTATGTGGCCCTGCCACTTCTTTTAATGTGACCCGCCATGTCATTTATTGTGGTCCGCCCCATTTTGTATGTGGCCTGCCACATCATTTATGTGCCGCAACATTAATATTATATGCCCTGCAAAAATATGTAAAAAAATAAAGCACTCAGGGGAGAACATGCAAACTTCACACAGAAAGATCCCGAGCCCGGGATTGAACTCAGGACTTCCCAGGACCTTCGTATTGTGAGGCACATGCACTAACCCCTGTGTCACCGTGCTGCCCGTATTGTAAATCCCACATTCTTTATTTTCATGTACATTCTGGGTGTCTCACTCAGTAAAAAAAAAAGTAAATTCCATCCCGTTTTTTAAGGCAGTCTGTCATAACGTTTTTAGCATTCAGACATTCGCTCCCCTTACTCACCAATGTGTGTTAAACTCAATGGTTAACTGGACATCTTTATGTGCTCGACGCCTCAATCATTGGTATGTGTTCATGTACAAAACCATTCTTGGTACCACTCCATCTTATCTATCTTGTCTTTTAACAAAGAAACAAGGAAGTCACAATCTTCGTTCAATGAATGTTCTACAACTTGTCATCCCCAAAGTAAAAACTGAACTGGGCAAGAAAGCATTTAGGTTTTCAGCACCGAAGGCTTGGAATAACCTTCAATCGAATCTTCAACTTCAAACCCTTGTTACAATAAATGAGTTTAAGGCTTCTGTGCATATAGACTGCAGTCTCCCTTGTCTATATGCACATGTGTTATGTGGGCAAGTTTCAATGTTGTAAATTTGATGTTTTATGTGTTGTTTACTGTTTTTTATGTAACCTTGCTGCTGCCCTCTTGGCCAGGTCTCCCATGGAAAACAGATCTTTGATCTCAATGGGATTTTACCTGGTTAAATAAAGGCTACATAAAAAACATTATTGTGAGGTTTTGTATTAGTGTTCCTAAAAATAGATATACCGGCCCAAGACATTTTTTTCTCTAAATTTGCCCCCCCCCCGAGTCAAAATAATTGCCCAGGCCTGCTTTAGGGGCTCCGTAGGTACTTGCCAACCTTGAGACCTCCGAATTCGGGAGATGGGGGCGGGGTTGAGGTAGGGGGAGGCGGGGTTTGGTGGTAGCGGGGGTGTATATTGTAGCGTCCCGGAAGAGTTAGTGCTGCAAGGGGTTCTGGGTATTTGTTCTGTTGTGTTTATGTTGTGCTACGGCGCGGATGTTCTCCCGAAATGTGTTTGTCATTCTTGTTTGGTGTGGGTTCACAGTGTGGCGCATATTTGTAACATACTTGCCAACCTTGAGACCTCCGAATTCGGGAGATGGGGGCGGGGGCAGGGTTGAGGTAGGGGGAGGCGGGGTTTGGTGGTAGCGAGGGTGTATATTGTAGCGTCCCGGAAGAGTTAGTGCTGCAAGGGGTTCTGGGTATTTGTTCTGTTGTGTTTATGTTGTGTTACGGTGCGGATGCTCTCCCGAAATGTGTTTGTCATTCTTGTTTGGTGTGGGTTCACAGTGTGGCGCATATTTGTAACAGTGTTAAAGTTGTTTATACGGGCACCCTCAGTGTGACCTGTATGTCTGTTGATCAAGTATGTCTTGCATTCACTTAGGTGTGTTAATGCCGCATATATTATGTGACTAGTCCAGCATGCTGTCTGGATGGCGGAAAAGCGGACGTGACGACAGGTTGTAGAGGACGCTAAAGACAGTGACTTTAAGGCACGCCCCTAATATTGTTGTCCGGGTGGAAATCGGGAGAAATTCGGGAGAATGGTTGCCCCGGGAGATTTTCGGGCGGGGCACTGAAATTCGGGAGTCTCCCGGGAAAATCGGGAGGGTTGGCAAGTATGATTTGTAACAGTCTTAAAGTTGTTTATACGGCCATCCTCAGTGTGACCTGTATGGCTGTTGATCAAGTATGCCTTGCATTCAATTGTGTCTGTGTAAAAGCCGCATATATTATGAGATCGGGCCAGCACGCTGTTTGTATGGAGGAAAAGCGGACGTGACAACAGGTTGTAGAGGACGCTAAAGGCGGTGCCTTTAAGGCACACCCCCACTATTGTTGTCCGGGTGGAAATCGGGAGAAACGGGAGAATGGTTGCCTCGGGAGATTTTCGGGAGGGCACTGAAATTTGCATACTTGCCAACACTCCCGAACCTTCCGGGAGACTCCCGAATTTCAGTGCCTCTCCCGAAAATCTCCCGGTACACCAATTCTCCCGAAAATCTCCTGATTTCCAGCCGGACAACTATATTGGGGGCGTGCCTTAAAGGCACTGCCTTTAGCGTCGTCTCTCACCTGAAAAGGAGACTATTATATATGTCTCCGTTTTCCATAGGTTTATCTATAACCCATAAAGTAGGCAGGCACGGAGCTATTTCTCATCGTGTGTTTATTCCAGCCGGCACGTTAATACACTGACACACAACATCCGGATTCCCACCATGCATTGCTTCAAAACTACGGCAAATTGTAATATCCAAAATTTCCAGCCGGACAAACAATATTGGGGACGTGCCTTAAAGGCAGTGCCTTTAGCGTCCTCTCACCTGAAAAGGAGACTATTATATATGTCTCCGTTATCCATAGGTTTATCTATAACCCATAACACGGTGGCCGAATGGATATAGTCACTCATGAACGTTAAGAGAAGCACAAGGCGGCGGCAACGCAGTATTATGGGCCACCTTGCAAGCAACATCCCGTTCTCACTTGCGGATGTTTTCAACAAATCAGTGAAGGATATGTTCCCCGATTCAGAGATCGCTCGCCAGTACTCAAATGGCAGAACAAAAGCTACTCAAATAGTGAAAGGTATGTGTTTGTTTTTTTTAAAGGCCTACTGAAATGAATTTTTTCTTATTTAAACGGGGATAGCAGATCCATTCTATGTGTCATACTTGATCATTTTGCGATATTGCCATATTTTTGCTGAAAGGATTTAGTGGAGAACATCGACGATAAAGTTTGCAACTTTTGGTCGCTGATAAAAAAAGCCTTGCCTGTACCGGAAGTAGCGTGAGGTCAAAGGTTGAAGGGGTCCTCACATTTCCCCATTGTTTACACCAGCAGCGAGAGAGATTCGGTCCGAGAAAGCGATGATTACCCCATTAATTTGAGCGAGGATGAAAGATTTGTGGATGAGGAACGTGAGAGTAAAGGACTAGAGTGCAGTGCAGGACGTATCTTTTTCGCTCTGACCGTAACTTAGGTACAAGCTGACTCATTGGATTCCACACTTTCTCCTTTTTCTATTGTGGATCACGGATTTGTATTTTAAACCACCTCGGATACTATATCCTCTTGAAAATGAGAGTCGAGAACGCGAAATGGACATTCACAGTGACTTTTATCTCCACGACAATACATCGGTGAAGCACTTTAGCTACGGAGCTAACATGATAGCATCGTGCTTAAATGCAGATAGAAACAAAAGAAATAAGCCCCTGACTGGAAGGATAGACAGAAGATCAACACTACTACTATCAGGAGACACGGAACCAAACACTGGACCTGTAACTACACGGTTAATGCTGTGCCGCCTGTCGAAGCCTAGCAATGGTGTTGCTAATGACGCCATTGAAGCTAACTTAGCTACGGGACCTCGTCAGAGCTATGATAAAAACATTAGCGCTCCACTTACGCCAGCCCTCATCTGCTCATCAACACCCGTGCTCACCTGCGTTCCAGCGATCGACGGCACGACGAAGGACTTCACCCGATCATCGATGCGGTCGGCGGCTAGCGTCGGATAGCGCGTCTGCTATCCAACTCAAAGTCCTCCTGGTTGTGTTGCTGCAGCCAGCCGCTAATACACCGATCCCACCTACAGCTTTCTTCTTTGCAGTCTTCATTGTTCATTAAACAAATTGCAAAAGATTCACCAACACAGATGTCCAGAATACTGTGGAATTTTGCGATGAAAACAGAGCTGTTTGTATCGAGATACAATGTGTCCGAATACTTCCGGTTCAACCATTGACGTCACGCGCAAACGTCATCATACCTAGACGTTTTCAAGCGGAAGTTTCCCGGGAAATTTAAAATTGCACTTTATAAGTTAACTCGGTCGTAATGGCATGTGTTGCAATGTTAAGATTTCATCATTGATATATAAACTATCAGACTGCGTGGTCGGTAGTAGTGAGTTTCAGTAGGCCTTTAAGTAAGCAGCAAGTACAGTACAGTTAGTAGAACAACTGTGTTTTCATTACTGTTTACTTTACTATATATATACTATATATATATATATATATATATATATATATATATATATATATATATATATAAATATATATATATATATATATATATATATATATATATATATATATATATATATATATATATATATATATATATATATATACACTACCGTTCAAAAGTTTGGGGTCACATTGAAATGTCCCTATTTTTGAAGGAAAAGCACTGTACTTTCCAATGAAGATAACTTTAAACTAGTCTTAAATTTAAAGAAATACACTCTATACATTGCTAATGTGGTAAATGACTATTTTAGCTGCAAATGTCTGGTTTTTGGTGCAATATCTACATAGGTGTATAGAGGCCCATTTCCAGCAACTATCACTATCAGTGTTCTAATGGTACAATGTGTTTGCTCATTGGCTCAGAAGGCTAATTGATGATTAGAAAACCCTTGTGCAATCATGTTCACACATCTGAAAACAGTTTAGCTCGTTACAGAAGCTACAAAACTGACGTTCCTTTGAGCAGATTGAGTTTCTGGAGCATCACATTTGTGGGGTCAATTAAACGCTCAAAATGGCCAGATCATCTGAAACTCGACAGTCTATTCTTGTTCCTAGAAATGAAGGCTATTATATATATATATATATATATATATATATATATATATATATATATATATATATATATATATATATATATATATATATATATATATATATATATATATAATTCGGGAGTCTCCCGGATAAATCGGGAGGGTTGGCAAGTATGTCCGTAGGAGACAATTGGAAAATAAGTTTAAAATTTTATTTTTTTAAATTGTTATCTTTTTTGAGTGACGCATTTGGGGTAGTCAATAATCAGACTCGCTCTGCCTGTCTTGTCTCTCAGCCCGTCTATCCCTACGCGGTCTGTCCTCATCCATTAGTTTCTATTGCGTCTATTTTTAGCCTCAGCAGACTGGTCACGTGGCAGCGGGAGGACGTCAATAATGTTGTTGGTGGCGGCGGCGAGAAGGGGAAATAGGAGGCGGACTGTAAACTATGGAGGAGGCGAAGCGCTAGGAGGTGAGAACTAACATTGCAACCGTGCTGCGGCAACACACCAGCGGCCGGAGGAGTGAAGCTTTGCTCGGAGACGCAGCGACCCCGCGGCGGGAAGTAAAGTCGGGGAGGAAGACACCTCCGCACTAGTGCGCGTTCCAGGAGGACCCGCCGACATCCACGGTAACCGTGGAGTGAGAGGAAGCTATGTGTGATATATATATATGTATATATACATATATATATATACATATATATATTATATGCATATATTTGTATAAGTGTGTATGCGTGACGGTTTTCTAGATGAATTGTTATCCACACTTTGTGTCACACAGTAGCTAACTTGAAAACACACAGCTACTGCTAGCTAAAGCACACAAACTGACCTACCTGACAGATAAAACACTACTAAATTATACTAGCTTCCGCCACGCAGTCTATGCACACGTTGGCCCGCTAACTGTTTGTTGAGTTAGAGTTCAACTGACAGGGCACAACTTGAGGTTGACTATAAGCAGCCTCGGTGGGTCCCCAGTGCATACATGCATACAGCTAACTGCTAACTGAACTATAGCCTATATGCCCTATGTGCTCCATGGGGTGTCCAAACAGCGGCCCCGGGTCAATTATTTGGCCTGCCGCTACTTTTATATGGGCCGTGTGCAATTATTGAAAATGTAATTTATTCATTAAAGGCCTACTGAAACCCTCTACTACCGACCACGCAGTCGGATAGTTTATACGTCAATGATGAAATCTTAACATTGCAACACATGCCAATACAGCCGGGTTAACTTATAAAGTGCAATTTTAAATTTCCCGCTAAACTTCCGGTTGAAAATGTCTCTGTATGATGACGTATGCGCGTGACGTCAATCGTTGAAACGGGAAGTATACAGACACATTGAATCCTATACAAAAAACTCTGTTTTCATCTCAAAATTCCACAGTATTCTGGACATCTGTGTTGGTTAATCTTTTGCAATTTGTTTAATGAACAATGAAGACTGCAAAGAAGAAAGTTGTAGGTGGGATCGGTGTGTTAGCGGCGGACTACAGCAACACAACCAGGAGGACTGAGAGATGGATAGCAGACGCGCTAGCCGCCGAACTCACCTTAACTTCCTCCGTCTCCGGGCCGCCAACCGCATCTGTGATCGGGTGAAGTCCTTCGTCGCTCCGTCGATCGCTGGAACGCAGTTGAGCACGGGTGTTGATGAGCAGATGAGGGCTGGCTGGCGTAGGTGGATAGCTAATGTTTTTAGCATAGCTCTGTGAGGTCCGGTTGCTAAGTTAGCTTCAATGGCGTCGTTAGCAACAGCATTGTTAACCTTCGCCAGGCTGGAAAGCATTAACCGTGTAGTTACAGGTCCATGGTTTAATAGTATTGTTGATTTTCTGTCTATCCTTCCAGTCAGGGGTTTATTTCTTTTGTTTCTATATGCAGTTAAGCACGATGCTATCACGTTAGCTCCGTAGCTAAAGTGTTTCGCCGATGTATTGTCGTGGAGATAAAAGTCACTGTGAATGTTCGCGTTCTCGACTCTCATTTTCAAGAGGATATAGTATCCGAGGTGGTTTAAAATACATATCCGTGATCCACAATAGAAAAAGGAGAGAGTGTGGAATCCAATGAGCCAGCTTGTACCTAAGTTACGGTCAGAGCGAAAAAAGATATGTCTTGCACTGCATTCTAGTCCTTCACGCTAACGTTCCTCATCCACGAATCTTTCATCCTCACTCAAATTAATGGGGTAATCATCGCTTTCTCGGTCCGAATCGCTCTAGCTGCATTGAAAACAATGGGGAAATGTGAGGAGCCTTTCAACTGTTGACGTCACGCTACTTCCGGTACAGGCAAGGCTTTTTTTATCAGCGACCAAAAGTTGCAACTTTATCGTCGATGTTCTCTACTAAATCCTTTCAGCAAAAATATGGCAATATCGCAAAATGATCAAGTACGACACATAGAATGGATCTGCTATCCCCGTTTAAATAAAAAAAAATTATTTCAGTAGGCCTTTAATAAGGTTCATTATTAGTAGGGCTGGGCGATATATCGATTATACTCGATATATTGCGGGTTTGTCTCTGTGCGATATAGAAAATGACTACCGTATTTTCCGGACTATAAGGCGCACAGGATTATAAGGCGCACCTTCAATGAATGGCATATTTCAAAACTTTGTTCATATATAAGGCGCACCGGTTTATAAGGTGCACCTATGCATCCATTAGATGGAGCTGCGCTAAAGGGAATGTCAACAAAACAGTCGGATAGGTCAGTCAAACTTTGTTAATAGATTACAAACCAGCGTTCTGACAACTCTGTTCACTCCCAAAATGAATAAACAGCTGTTTTATTATATTCCCTGAGGTAAAGTCAGTGACGTGGTGTTTTGTTTATCTTTTAACAACAGCAAGGTCTAACATGTACCGTATTTTTCGGAGTATAAGTCGCACCGGAGTATAAGTCGCACCTGCCGAAAATGCATAATAAAGAAGGAAAAAAACATATATAAGTCGCACTGGAGTATAAGTCGCATTTTTTGGGGAAATGTATTTGATAAAACCCAACACCAAGAATAGACATTTGAAAGGCAATTTAAAATAAATAAAGAATAGTGAACAACAGGCTGAATAAATGTACGTTATATGAGGCATAAATAACCAACTGAGAACGTGCCTGGTATGTTAACGTAACATATTATGGTAAGAGTCATTCAAATAACTATAACATATAGAACATGCTATACGTTTACCAAACAATCTGTCACTCCTAATCGCTAAATCCCATGAAATCTTATACGTCTAGTCTCTTACGTGAATGAGCTAAATAATATTATTTGATATTTTACGGTAATGTGTTTAATAATTACACACATAAGTCGCTCCTGAGTATAAGTCGCACCCCCGGCCAAACTATGAAAAAAACTGCGACTTATAGTCCAAAAAATATGGTAGTGCAACATTTATATCACATAGCGGAGGGGAACTTTTCCCTGATTCAATAAACACGTAAAAAACAGTGATACTGTTACGGTAAATCAAACGTTAGTGCAATCACAATATAGTAACACTCGAAATAGTGCAGAGCAATAACTATATATCAATAACTCAACGTTTCTCAAACTGTAATGTCACACAACACAACACACAAAATAAACATGTAAAGCTCACTTTATGAAGTTATTACTCATTCACGAATCCCTTTTAATTCTTCTTCTTCAGTGTCCGAATTAAACAGTTGGGCGAATACGGCATCCAACACGGCTCCGTCTCGTCGAAGTCGTCATTAATGGAGTCAGTGTCGCTGCTGCTCTATTCCCGTGTTCTACTGCGTGACTGAAATCAACATACATGTCAGATTCACAATATGCAATAAAGTGCTAAAATAACCATTAGCAGCATAAATATGACCTATACAATTCGGTCAGTGCACTAAACGTGTTTATTATCAAACACATTCAAAAGTACATTCAATACACAATAGTTATCATTGGTTCAAGTCATAGACCTTGTATATGGACGATTGAGAAATAAAAAAAGACTGTTGTAATAAAACAATGGAATGAAAGACTAATATATTTTCATAAACATGGACTCACCAACTCCATTTCTACAGTCACACACAGCTTAATGAAAAAATCCGGCGCTGGTAGTCGGCTCTATAAAGTTAACAAATAGGCATTTAGTTTAGAATCCCGTCAGCACAATATTTTGGGTGAAAACTAGAATAAAAACCTACCTCGAGCAGAAATACAATCTGTCTCCCCTCACGTCCTGTCTACTGGCCACTTCCTGCTACCGGCTTATAAGCACAGCTGATTGGACCGCGGCGGTCACGTGACTAGGGAGATCTGCGCGCTCTCCCTGGTCACGTGACAGAGAGTAATAGATAGCAAGAGCCTAATAGTCTCCGCAAAAGTATGTATTTGACACCT
Source organism: Entelurus aequoreus (assembly GCF_033978785.1). Classification (NCBI taxonomy): domain Eukaryota; kingdom Metazoa; phylum Chordata; class Actinopteri; order Syngnathiformes; family Syngnathidae; genus Entelurus; species Entelurus aequoreus. The sequence goes on from NC_084755.1 coordinate 33,607,271, forward strand.
GCGTTACACCAGCATGCCGTGTGTTGTGCCTCTGTGTGCATTGTTTACACAACGTGAGGTACGCTACTTATGTCCGTCCGTGCAGTGCGCTACTTAATATGTTCCTGTAGAAACTCGTTCGGTACACCTCCGAACCGAACCCCCCGTACCGAAATGGTTCAATACAAATACAGGTACCGTTACACCCTTAGTTCCAAGGCATTAGATGGCAGAGCTGTATGCATGGTACCTCTGGTATGTTGTCTAACTAGGAAGTACATGTAGATTTTTCCAGTGAGCTGAATGTTATATTGTGCCCTGCAAAGTGTTGATACTCTAAGTATTGTGTTTATTACACACCAGCTGTTTGATTGTAACATTCATCTTAGTTGTAGTTTTCATGACCAAATTTGGATGTGTTGAAATCGCCATGTAAAATCGCTGATGCTATTAGTAGCTTGTCAATGTAAACCAGCATCAAGCTAAGGCGTTTTGGAAAGAGTGGAGCCTTTAAAGGATTGTAAAATTCTCCATATCAACACGGAACAACGGAATGAAACTGCTTTGGCAGTGGTTTATATTTCAAGATCGCTGATTCTCTCATTTTGCCCTCAATCAAAAAGGGATTCAGCCTCAATCATCATGCAGAAGCCCGGCGTTCAAGCCAGCCAAGGCCGAGTCCACTTCTCAATAATATCCAGAGGCGCTCTGCGACCATGGGCGGTACAAAGCTGAGCATTTATCCACAGTTGAATTTCTCGCACATATTTAGTCAATAAAATGTAAACACAAAAGTACATATTTTAAGCAATTGTTTTAGATATTTAGGGGAAGCTGAGCTTTCCCTGCAGTCCTATGGAGACTCTTCTGTCGTTGGATGTCCGTGACAAACAGCAAGAGCTGCAGCAAGCCTGACGTCACACTTGCTACGCTCTGCTGCTCCAACTGTACTTTCTTTCCTTGAAAGGGTGCCACTGTCCTCTTAATGTTTGCCCATTTCACATTTTGTAGATTGCTATGCGCAGTTATATCTCCAATGTATTAAAGTATGTTCACATACTTTAATCATAACAACATCACAAACATCACGCTTAGGCAGTGCTGTTTTGGTGATCAGTTTTTTTCCGCGGCTGAATTGCCGGTGCATCACTTGTCAATAGTGCGCAAATAATAGGCTATATATTGTATATATATATATATATATATATATATATATATATATATATATATATATATATATTATAATAAAATATGTTACTTAAAGAGGCTGTTTGCAACATTACACATTTACACAGATGCCTAGAGGCCGCTTACTTTCCAATGTATTTTACACAGTATATCCCGCGCTCTTTCGACTTCTAGGACGTAATGACGTGACTACGTACGTACGTAACACATGGCGCGCATTAGCTTTGGGTGTTTTTAGCTAATAATAACGATTTGGATAGTTAGTGTTAGCTGTCATTGAATGTGAACTCTATCATAACAAGAACATAACTGCAAATTGTTTGTTGCTTCTTTTGGCCTGCTTTTGTATGTGTGCACGTGCTCTCTGCGCGTTCGTGTTGACGAGACAGGGTGAGTGACCGCTGTTAACACCTTTTTTTTATTCGGGCCGGTAAAAAGTTTTACTGCACAAACTTAGTAATTGTGAAAAATTTAGACCGTTTTAACAATAATGTGTTCTGTCCAAATGTAGCTGAGATAGGCTCCAGCACCCCCCGCGACTACGAAAAGGGACAAGCGGTAGAAAACGGATGGATGGATGGATGGTGTTCTGTCAAACAAATAATGGTAGCTAGGGGTGTAACGGTACGTGTATTTGTATTGAACCGTTTCGGTACGGGGGTTTCGGTTCGGTTCGGAGGTGCACCTAACGAGTTTCCACACAAACATATTAAAGTAGCCGCCTCCGCTTCCTTCTGCCTCTGTTTCTGTCAGTCCTCTACACAGCACCCAGCATTGTCCCACCCACACAACCATCTGATTGGTTACAAACAGAGCGTTAACGGCCAATCAGCAGTGCGTATTCAGAGCGCATGTAGTCAGTGCTTAGCGTTTAGCAGGTAAGCATCAGGCAGCGGACTCTCCCCAAATGATAATAAACACCTCCCAGTCAACCACTAGTAACATCACTATGAGCCCGTTGACCTTCTAGAAATATAAAAGGCAGCTCAGCTCGGTCACAGTCCTGGCTTGAGGTGAAGGCTAATTCGCTTTTAGCGTAACGTTAGCTCATTTTGCGGTGTGTGTGCGTGTGTGTGTGTGTGTGTGTGTGTGTGTGTGTGTGTGTGTGTGTGTGTGTGTGTGTGTGTGTGTGTGTGTGTGTGTGTGTGTGTGTGTGTGTGTGTGTGTGTGTGTGTGTGTGTGTGTGTGTTACGGACAGCAAAGCCCTGCCTGTCTGTTATTTCACTTTACCTTTTTCTGTGTTGATTGAGCTGTGTTGAAGCAGCAAAAAAGGACATTATGTTAAATGAAGAGTTTCTGTCTCTGATAGTTGATATAATAATGTAACTGCATCATTAAACCTACATGAACTCCATGGTGTTCAGGGATGAATAGTCTCTCCTATTGCTATTGTGCCATTTTTTCAGCTATAGTTACATTAATCATTAGTAATGCAGCAGCCTAGTTTTGAATGGCAGGGTCCCTGCTATCACATGTTGATGAAAATATAACATTTACATAATAAATCAACTACAGGATTCCCAAATGCTGTACTAAATTAAGCATGATGAGTTGACTTGAAACTGTTTAATGTTGCACTTTTTATATGTAGAAGAAAAGTTTTGTCATTTTATTTAATCTGAGCAACAACTTGAGGCAGTTTAATGTTGATTAACGTGGGCAGAATTATTATAGTGTTCCCAATGTTAAAAGGATAAAGCCATTGTTTACAAATTTGGTAAATAAATAACCAAAAAATGTATATTTTGTTGTTTTCTTACTGTACCGAAAATGAACTGAACCGTGGCCTCTAAACCGAGGTACGCAATTTTTGTGTACCGTTACACCCCTAATGGTAGCACAAGCTACTCAATGGAGTTCTTGTTATATTTTTTGCTTTGAAAAATGTAACTGTGAGCAAGTTGCAAACAGCCCCTTTAAATTTGTTTTCTGGACCCTCACTGTTATGTTTGATCCACTAGGGACTGTACTTAGAGGGGGGGTTACCCACATATGCGATCCTCCCCAAGGTTTCTCATAGTCATTCACTTCGACGTCCCTTGTGTGGGCTCTGTGCCGAGGATGTCGTTGTGGCTTGTGCAGCCCTTTGAGACTTTTGTGATTTAGAGCTATATAAATAAACATTGATTGATTGATTGATTAACATAACAAACCCTCCTTTTTAAGGTGTGGCGTCTTTTATTTTGTAGGGAAAACCCTGAAATGTTATTAGATTATTTTTAGCATGGTACACATAACTACAACTGTCACTCCCACATTGTTGGCACACCTGAAATTGTTGCTAAATGCGAAGACTATAAGGAAGTTAAATTTAAATTACTTCCTTGTGTTACTGTTTAAAGGAAACATGTTATTTCATTTGTAGGATTTTGTAGGTCGATGAATCACATCATATTTTGAGATATTGTGTGGTATGAACAGTACACTAATGCTTTTGTGGTTTTATGTAAACATTTCAGTTTAAACATCATCAAAATGTGTTTTACACATTAAAACCATGCAACTCAGATTTGCAAATCATGCAGACTTTGTAAGAGCCCACACTGATTATTTTGGGAAAAACTATGAACTTTTATTGTTGAGCCTGAATATAAGGAGGATGAGCTACAGATCCAGCTTTAGTGAAACACTAAGCTTCATGTAGCAGAATTGCTAAGTGCTAAACAAGAATAAAATGATAATAAAACGATGGCTTACTGTCCAATGTCTGCTCTTACTTCGATGACGAGTAATAGGATGTCCATATATTTCCGTTTAGATGAAGAATTCATCTTGAGCCACATGAAGTGTTAACAAGGGAAAGTCTCCCTGCAGACACTGTCTTCAATTGTGTGTTTGTCTCTATCTTCGGGTATTAATTGAATGTCACAGATGAACTTCTAGATTCATTCTCCTATTATCCAGACGAGAGACATGATTTATAATGTAGAATAACTTTTGATGAACCGAGATGCGATGATGCGGGAGCAGCAGGACATCGTGGCCAGCAGAATATTCAAAATGGCTGTTTGAATTTGTGGCATTTTGTGATGTTGAGACGATAGTTTCACATACTTTGCGGATTATAAATACACTTGGATATGGTTTAATGGATACAATGAAACACAATTAAGCATATAGTGAACTACTTTTTCCACTCTACTGGTACTTTAATGTGATTCTTCATGAGTCTAGACCAGTGTTTTTCAACCTTTTTTGCGTTGAAAAAATCTGGAGGCACACCACCAGCAGAAATCATTAAAAAACGAATCTCAGTTGACAGTAAAAAGTCGTTGTTGCAATTGTTGGATATGACTTTAAACCATAACCAACCATGCAGCTCTTGTCTCAAAGTAGGTGTACTGTCACAACCTGTCTAATCACGCCGTGACTTATTTTGAGTTGTTTTCCTGTGTGTAGTGTTTTAGTTATTGTCTTGCGCTCCTATTTTGGTGGCTTTTTCTCTTTTTTTGGTATTTTCCCATAGCAGTTTCATGTCTTCCTTTGAGCGATATTTCCCGCATCTACTTTGTTTTAGGCATCAACAATATTTCAGTTGTTTTTATCCTTCTTTGTGGGGACATTGTTGATTGTCATGTCATGTTCGGATGAACATTGTGGACGCCGTCTTTGCTCCACAGTAAGTCTTTGCTGTCGTCCAGCATTCTGTTTTTGTTTACTTTGTAGCCAGTTCAGTTTTAGTTTCGTTCTGCATAGCCTTCCCTAAGCTTCAATGCCTTTTCTTAGGGGCACTCACCTTTTGTTTATTTTTGGTTTAAGCATTAGACATTTTTTTAACGTAAACTGCATGCTGCCTCCCGCTGTTTCCGACATCTACAAAGCAATTAGCTATCGGCTGCCACCTACTGATATGGAAGAGTACTACACGGTTGCTCTGCCGAGCTCTAGACAGCACAGACACTCAAAAACAATACATAATTTGCAGACTATAATTACTGGTTTGCAAAAAATATTTTTTAACCCAAATAGGTGAAATTAGATAATCTCCCACGGCACACCAGACTGTATCTCACGGGGCACAGTGGTTGAAAAACACTGGTCTAGACCCATCCACAAGACCGCAACCTATCCTATATTCATTGTTCTTGCTGAGGCCAGGAAGTTCTCACACAACAGTGGTCTCTTTTTCAACAAGCTTCTTGCTGAAAGGACAGGACTTATTTGTGTGCTTCATGGGCGAAAACCCGTTCTGTGAGTGTCAGAATTCCTGGTGGTTGCTAGAGGAACAAATGTGTTTTTCACTCATTCAAGCAGAAATTAACCTGTTATCTTTTATTTGATATTCTTTCTCTTTGTTAAAATATACATACAATAAAAAATGTTCGACTGTTCATGTCTTTTTAAGTGAGTTAACTTAAAAAATCAGCAGGGGTTCAAATTGTGATTTATTCCACTGTATAATGGACTGGAATATCAATACAGTACTTCTAGCATTTTTGCGGTTGTTTATGTTGAACATTGTTGATATGTTATCATTTGTCTGGGCTTAAAGGGGGAACTGCTCTTTTTTCAAAATCATTATAAAAGACATGACACTTTTTTTAATGCATTCTAAATATTAAATACATTTGTTTAAAAGAAACAACAGACCACTCGATGATGTAGACATAGGGACACACGGTTGTGATCACGTCGCCGTTATAAATAGTTTGTCTGCGTTTGCGCTTATAATAACAATATCACTAATACTTGGTTAATATTCAAATCATGAAATGTAAATGGAGTATTGTTGGCGGTTTTTGGATGGTTATTTATTGGGTTTTATGGGCGAAATAGAGGACTTGTCATTGGCTACGCTGTAAGCGGACTTTTATTTACGTTTATTTACTAGTTACAATGCATTAAAAAAAATCCATCCGTCGTCATGTCTCTCATAATGATTGTAAACAATAGGCAAAATTCTAAAAAAGCCGTTCCCCTTTAAGATACAGGTGCTACACAAAATTAGTCAACCCTCATTGTAAATTATAATTTGTGTTCGATCTGAGATGTTTCCCTGTAGTTAGAAAAAACAACTCAACCAGGATTTCCCCGAGATTGGAACTATGTCAGCTGCGGTGGGGGCGTGGTCAATGACATCTTCATATATATGACATCATGATAGTTTTGATTTGCAATGATGCATATATTTTCTTTAAAAAGGCTAAACAAATGTTTTATGTATATTTAAAATAGATATAGTAGATACGTGTTATTAGTTATTATTATTAATATATTTTTCTTATATGATCAGAATCAGCTTTATTGGCGAAGTATGTTTAACACACAAAGAATGTGACTTATTAGACTGTGCTGTCTTCGTTCAATGCAACTTGAATTGTTGCTGCTTGTTGTAAAAGGTAACACAGACTACACTAAATGTTGCCCTCCCGGAATGTTGCAAGTTAGTTAACCAAATACGTATACCGTTTTTTGAATTAGAGATGAAAAAAATAGCTTGAGGTGGTTTGTTGATATTCTCCACAATGAAGTCACTGTAAAACTAACCACACTAAGGAAAGTACATCAGGGTTTCCCCTAGATTGGTTATGGTCATGGTCACCATGACGTCATCGCATAATCTGCTGTGATATGATTTTCTTTAAAAAGGCTCAAAAATGTATACATACATTGAAAAACAAATCTGTTATTAACTAGTATTAACAAATATTTTTATATTGTTTTGATATATTTTCAATTGTTGCTGCTTATTGTATAATGTACTTTTCTTCAAGTGTCTAGAGACTTTTAATGACATTTTTATTTAAAAAAAAAACGACTAGCAACAAATCTAGCATCTTTTTCTGGTGTTATTATAAAATGTACTCATGTTTAGAGACTCTACTTCTGAGACTGTCTCTCGATGTCCCTGACAAAAGAGGCGAGCTGCTGCTCGGGTTGGACTTTCTCTCCTTGAAAGCCGCCATATTTGCACATTTTGTCGATCGCTGTGATGATGCATATATTTTCTTTAAAAAGGCTAAAAAAATGTTTTATGTATATTTAAAACACATATTAGGATTATTAGTTATTAATAATACCATTAATAATAATAATATTAACTTTTTTTCTTATATCATTGGAATCAGAATCGGAATCAGCTTTAACACAAGGAATTTGTGAACTACTATGTTAGATCCACTATGGACTGGACTCTCACACTATTATGTTAGATCCACTATGGACTGGACTCTCACACTATTATGTTAGATCCACTATGGACTGGACTCTCACACTATTATGTTAGATCCACTATGGACTGGACTCTCACACTATTATGGTAGATCCACTATGGACTGGACTCTCACACTATTATGTTAGATCCACTATGGACTGGACTCTCGCACTATTATGTTAGAGCCACTATGGACTGGACTCTCACACTATTATGCTAGATCCACTATGGACTGGACTCTCACACTATTATGTTAGATCCACTATGGACTGGACTCTCACACTATTATGTTAGATCCACTATGGACTGAACTCTCAGGATACTTATGCTAGATCCACTCGACGTCCATTGCACCGGTCGCCGAGGAGGCGGGGGTCCCCACATCTGCGGTCCCCTCCAAGGTTTCTCATTGTCATCCCATTGGGTTGAGTTTTTTCTTGCCCTGATGTGGGATCTGAGCCGAGGATGTCGTTGTCGCTTGTGCAGCCCTATGAGACACTTGTGATTTAGGGCTATATAAGTAAACTTTGATTGATTGATTGATTGATTGGTTGATTGAATTTGACTTGGTAGACTGAGCTCTCTTTGTTCAATGCAGTTTCAACTGTTGCTTATTGTAAAAGGTAACACAGGCTACACTTTATTCTGCCCTGCCTAATTGTTGCAATATATTTTGCCAAATATGTGAACAGTCCTTTTGAACTAGATTTGTTTTTTGTTGATATTTTTCAATGAAGTCACTTTAAAACTAACCACATTAAAGAAAATATTTTATTTATACACATGAAGTGCACATACATGTAGGAATCATGTTAGATTAATAATGTAATTTGGAATAAACTGAAAAAACAATTCAATTATGCAGGATGAAGGTTGAGCTCTAATGCCGCTGGCTAAATGCTAACGTACAATGGACTAGCACTAGCTCATAGTCAAGCTAACTCAAATTAGCATGGCCAATCGAAGGGCACACATGGACAATCATTCACACTAACATTCATATCTGTGGACATTTTACAGTCTCCAATGAACCTAACATACACAGTTTTGGAATGTGGGAGCAAACTGGAGTGCCCGGAGAAAACCCACACACTCACAGGGACAAGTGAAAATCTCACACAGAGATGTCCAAACCGAGGTTCGAACACGCATACGGCGTAAAGTTAGACATTATTGTCAGTAGTAATGTCAAAAGAATAAGGTTAGTTTACACTGGCTTCAACAAGAAATGCATTATTTACTTTAAAATACCTTTCTCTTCAACTTTCTCTCTTTCGCTTTGCCGGGTGTCAACTCGATTAGGTGCGCGACCAGCTGCTGACGCGTTTCTGACAGGCGATTTAAATGCACGATCATTTACATGTGATCGCAAACACACCGTCAGTGCCTGAACGGGGATTGGCGTAGAATGAGGAAGTGTTATTGTGTGTCCAGGGAAGCACAGAGACAAAAGTGTTTTCAGGAGAGTTAAAACCTGTAGCAATTGTGCCGTTTGTTATCATAAGATTGGCAATAAAAGTTAGAAATAACGTCAGACTTTGTGTGACTTCTTCTGGGGGCTACAAAACATTATATTACTTTAATTTGTTTTCGCCTTTTATTTTCAAGGTGTGGCAGCAATGAAAATGCCATGGCGGTGGGCCACATTCAGTTACATTAAGGGGAAATCCTGGTGTATAGTTCTAATTTATAATCTGTCAGTAGTTTCCATATGGAAGCGCTAAAAACTACAACATGGCTGACGAGAAGAAGACACAGTTGAAGTGGAGGCACGTTAGGGGTGTAATGGTACACAAAAATTTCGGTTCGGTACGTACCTCGGTTTAGAGGTCACAGTTCGGTTCATTTTCGGTACAGTAAGAAAACAACAAAATATAAATGTTTTGGTTATTTACCAAATTTGTAAACAATTACTTTATCCTTTTAACATTGGGAACACTATAATAATTCTGCCCACGTTAATCAACATTAAACTGCCTCAAGTTGTTGCTCAGATTAAATACAATGACAAAACTTTTCTTCTACATATAAAAAGTGCAACATTAAACAGTTTCCAGTCAACTCATCATGCTTAATTTATTACAGCATTTGGGAAGCCTGTAGTTGATTTTTATTATGTAAATGTTATATTTCTATCAACATGTGATAGCAGGGACCCTGCCATTCAAAACTAGGCTGCTGCATTTCTAATGATTAATGTAACTATAGCTGAAAAAATTATACAATAGCAATAGGAGAGGACTATTCATCCCTGAACACCATGGAGTTCATGTAGGCCTAATGATGCAGTTACATTATTATATCAACTATCAGAGACAGAAACTCTTCATTTAACATAATGTCCTTTTTTGCTGCTTCAACACAGCTCAATCAACACAGAAAAAGGTAAAGTGAAATAACAGACAGACAGGGCTTTGCTGTCCGTAACACACATACACGCACACACACACACCAAACCGAAACCCCCGTACCGAAACAGTTCAATACAAATACACTTACCGTTACACCCATAAGGCACATAAATAAGACCGCCCACAAAACTGCCCATCCTGAAGAGATGGTCACAAAGCATCTTGAAGATGGTCTGTAAAACATAATCAATGCAACATTTTCACCAAAGAACCACCATTGCATGTTATGTAGACCACAGAGAAGTGTTTAACATGTAGAAAAAATAACATAATATGACCCTTTTTAGCTGTCCTCCTAATATTTTCACATTTTGTAGTTTGCAGGTATTTCTGGATTGTATTAATGTTACGTCCACGTCGCAGACATGTTGACAACACTCCAGACAATCGCGTGCGTCTTGTTTACATTCGGTTTCGGCAGCGCTGTCTTCGATGATCATTGTCTTTTTTCGGTGGCCGAGGTTTTCGTAATGTGCACAACAATACAATAGTGCACACATAATTGGCTATATATACAGTATATACAGTATATTAATACTGTCATGACCTGCTGGTGATAATGTTTTATGTTCGTGTGGTTTTGATTCAATGTCAATTTTTTTACCATTAACACAAACAGGCCATTCGTGCCTGAAAGCCGATTGGCGGAGAATGAGGAAGTGCTGTATGTCAGTAATGTCAAAACAATTAGGGTAGTTTGAAAAAAAGTGCACTTCCCCTTTAATTATCTTAAAATACCTTTCTCTTCAACTTTCTTTCCTTACTTTTGCCGGGCGATTTAGATGATTTTGTTTTCAAAATAAAGCATGGAGGAACATTTTCATGATATTTGAGATGTTTTTCAAATGTATTATTGCCAATAGTACTTAAATAGGAGACTATATACAGTATTGGGGTGTCGTGGCTCGGTTGGTAGAGCAGCCGTGGCAGCAACTTGAGGGTTCCAGGTTCAATGCCCGCTTCCGCCATCCTCGTCACTGCCGTTGTGTCCTTGGGCTAGACACTTTACCCACCTGCTCCCAGTGCCACTCACACTGGTTTAAATGTAGCCTAAAGATGTAGATAATGGGTTTCACTAGTGGTGAAAAGCGCTATATAAATATAATCAATTCAATATATTACTTAAATTTGTTTTCATGTTAAAAAAAATTTTTTAATGTAAAAAAAAAAGAAAGAAGAGCTTACTTTGAAGGTGTGGCAGCATTTATCTTGCAGTTGCGGTGCACCACGGTTAAAATATTTTCTAGTCAGACTGTGACATAAACCAAATCTGACCTGTCTTTTTAACAATATTTAGCAGTGAACCCAGTACACCGCATTGAGACACACATTTAGACACAGTCTGTATGTTTACATGCACTAAAGAAAAACTAATTATTGCACAAACTGGCTTTAAACCAGCTTTCTAAAACACAACAACAATAAAGTATTGTCTGCCTCTCATTCAATCTAAACATCCACAAGCAACATTGTTAATCATAGTTAGCGATGTAAGAATTTAGGCTTAAAAATAAAATCATCAATTTTTCACCAAAAATTTGGTTTACGTTTTTTCTTTTTTTCCCTCCTACTTTTTAAGGAAACCAATGAATACAAATGACAGAGATAATTCAAAGCAAGTTTCACTTTTATTTGATCAAAAACTAGTTGTTTGAAATGACATTGCACTCACTGCATCTTACTCTTAGCAAAATGCTCATTTGTATAATGATGTACTTTTTTGACCAGATATAAAATATATTTTTTATTGAATACTTTTCAAAGAACTAAATTAAGAGCTTGCCGTGGGAGCCAAGACTTCTGTCTTGAATAAATTACTTCTGTAAACAAAAATGTAGCATTGCTCATTGCATGCAAATAAATAATAATCCCCAACATTGAGATGAATAAAGTGCAAAATTAAAACTTCTGTCTTGATTAAAATACTTCTGTAAACAAAAAGGTAGTATTGTACATTGTATGCAAATAAATAACCAAATAAAACATTGAGAGGACTATAGTTTTAGTAAGTGGATAAAAAGTATTTTTCATTGTATGTGTGTATCTTGGCGATGGGCAGAGCGACTGCATTACTGCACTGTGCTTCTTTCTCATCATACATGGTATCATCATCATCATACATACATACATGGTATCATCATTATACATTGTGTAAATGATTTCACGACAGTAAGCTGCTTTTTTGCTGGAGTTTGTTTGTTTGTTGTTGCGGTCTTTTTCGGCCCGTAAAGAGTTGCATTTCCCACACTGGGCTTAGGTTTCAGATGCTGGAATAAGTTTGTTGTGCTACAGCCTTTTTTAAATCAAACTTTGCATTTTTATACAGTATATCGTTATGCTATATTTTCAATTGTTGCTGCTTATTGTACAATGTACTTTGTTGAGAAGTTTTCACGTGTCTCGAGACATTTTTCAGATAGAAAAAAATACACATAAAAAACAAATACATTTTGGGTGAAAAAAATCTGAGATTTATATTTTTATTATTTGTGTAACTAGATATTAGTTATGCTGTTGTGTCACCCAGCTTAGCAATAGTGATGAAGTTTACAAAACTACAGCCCATGTCAACCTAAACAGATCAGAGTTTCATAGAATTGACCCCTTTGGGTCTCTCAAGTTGAATGTCGACAAGCACGGTCAACACATATTGTTGACTTAAATGGGGACTTTTTAGTAGTAAGAAGAACAGGGTGGACTAGGACCTAATGAGTCACGGGACTTGTGGAGTTGCCATTACATTTTTATTATATTGGAATTGTGTTTTTTCTTTTACCCAATTTCTGTCCATAACTGTAAATGTATTTAGATACCCTGTAACATTAGTCCAACATATCTTGGTGAATGGATTGATGCACACATGGCAGTGGCATGGCCACCCTACTCAGTCCTAAGTCCTGGTTCGTGTTTAGAATAAAAACATGAACCTGGGTAATATTTGTACAAAGTGCATGGCACTCTGCTTAGTCTAGTATAGAACACAATTTATTACAACTTAGGGGTATTGGGGGGTCCCTGCTTCATCTCACCCTCCGTTTAGAATTCTTTGGCTTGAATTGGGCCATGGATCGATTGTGTTTAATGCTTTCTTCTGTTAATTATAACCGTTTTTTTTAATTGCACCCTGTACAAATATGTTTATTTAAATATACAGTACAGTAATACAAACCAGATGTAAGGCCAACCGGTTTCTTTTTGCCGAATGTTCACTTCCAGAGGAGTCTTATTTCGGTTGATGACATTTAAACGGTCATTCCTGTCATTTAAAATGCTCCAGTGAATCATAGGAAAGCAGCTTGTCGGTGTTTGACATTTTCAAAAGCAATTCACACAAATATTCTTCATTGCTCCTAAGTCACATTCAAGGTACCATTTTGTGTCTACTTACTCGTCTTTAAATGTTATGACATTCATTCGCTCTTTCAGAAGTGTGACCTCACTCAAAGTAACAGTAAAATATTGTTTTATTGTATGGCTAGCGAAAAATATATTTGAGTATTGCTGTGAGCAATGGATGGATCTCCTTCTCAGAACACTGGTACCAGTTCAGTTTCTTTATGCCACCTCCTCCAAGGGGTTTGATACTGCCACCCACATACCACAGCCCACACCACCACACACAAACACACATACATGGAGTTGCTGATCATCTGGTTGGAAGGACTTTGGATGAGGGATTTGCAGCTGTATAATGCATGCTTTTCTCCACTAAAACCCAGAAGTCAGATCTCAGATCTCAGAGGTCAAGAGTGCATTAGGCGCATTATAAGGGTGTTGCGATCAGGGTTTTCTGCTGCTGATTCTGATACAGATCATCCAATACCAATATCAATCACATGTATTAACTGTACATTTTTCTATTTATTTATGGTGACTGATGTTGACAATGTAACAATGTCAACACAATATTAAAAACAATTTCCTTTTTCTCTTTTATTAATTTAAATTGTCTGAGCAAAACAAAGTCAATAGAACACAAAAACTAAACGAAAGCAAAACATACTCTTTATTACTCATTTAAATCCTTTTGGATTTTGCCCTCAAAATCCCCCTGCGTCCAAGGAATTATTCTTTAAATTTGTAAACATTAACAAAAACAACAACAGAACTAAATTAAAAACATTGATCTAATTACTCTTGTAAAACTTCCTCTGGTATTGACACCACTAACTTATCTGCCCTCCTTCTACATGTTGTGTACTGACTCCAACAATGCTGACATGTTCTATTATCCTCTCTTTAGACTCTTATTAATCTTCCTGTTAATAGCTACTTACTTTCTGCTGCAACACAGTTCCATCTACACTTCTTAAAGTTACTAAGCACTTATTTCTGGGTGTTGTTTCAAGCTTAGTGGTTGGCTTAGCTATTAGCATGACTGCTCCTGGCTTGCTCTTGGTTTGAACATGTTAAGCCTCGTCCCCCAGTGATAATATTTGATAATGATACTTAAGAAACTAGAAAATGCAGTTTATTTGCCGTTAGGAGGTGATTATTGTTATTAGCCAAGGGGAGCGGCTCCACACTGTGTATGGATAGACATATTTTATTTGCTGACCGCTTGACAGCCGTGGGACCAGAAATAAATAGTGCCAGTCAAAGGGGATCTGTGTTTGTGTTTGGCATTAAAAAGAATAAATCTGCAATTGCCGATCAAATACTTTTTTCACAAAACTTTGGCTGATACCTATCGGTACATCACTGACACGTTAGTTACACAATGTCTTTATT